>NC_045444.1:25343538-25357166 GCF_002776525.5 Piliocolobus tephrosceles | reverse complement strand
GAAGGAAGGAAGGAAGGAAGGAAGGAAGGAAGGAAGGAAGGAAGGAAGGAAGGAAGGCTAGAAGGAAGGAAACAACTTAACCAAAGGTTAAATTTCATTTTTATTTTGATAAAATTAGTCCCTTACTCTCCTAATAAGTTTACTCACCTCTACAGCTTTAATGTTTATTTTCAAATTTATTCCATATGCAACTGAAATAAACAAAAGATGACATCAAAAACACTGTTGTTTGCCCTTTCTACTTTGTTAAATTTCTACCCTTTGTAAGTCTCTATCAACACAATCTTGCTAAAGGTTCCCAGATCCTTCAAACAATTCACAGGTTCCTTGAGGTCTACTTTGGCTTCAATGGGGATTGAGCAATCTGTGGATTAAATCTCTCTCTCTCTCTCTTTCTCTCTCTCTCTCTCTCTCTACCCCCTACCCCTTCTTCTTCTTTGTTTTTTCTTTCCTTTTTACTGACCAAAGCTTGCTCTTATTTTGGCGTGTATTTGAGGGCTCATCTCTCAGCAGCTTGAATCAGTAAAAGGTGATCTGGCATCACACTGATTCACACAATATGCTTTCCTTCAGTCCATTTGCCTGGAACAAAAGAAGGGATTTTAAACATGTAATCTCAGTGCCTTTAACAATATGGTAGAAGATATTTTCCAATCATGTAATTATTATCTATGTGGCATGTATTTTATAATGCTGTTTAGCTCTGTAATACTCATTATAATAAAAATAGCAAATATGTATTATGAACATACAACAATATGCCTCTGAAATGTAGTTGAGATCGTTCACATAGCAATAATAGCAATCATTAATTCCATGTTATGCAGGCATGGGGCTAACTTCTTTATGCTTATCAACTTACTTAAATTTCATGTCCACCCAGACAGATAAGTACTCTTTATGCAAATAGAAACAAAATCCTGTTGAGAAGCTGCTTGCTCTAACTCACATAGCTGTTAAATGGTAAAATTGGTATTTAATTTGGGGTATTCGTGGAACACTGGGCAGCCATTAAAAAGAATGAGGTCATGTCCTTTACAGGGACATGGATGGAGCTGGAGGCCACTATCCTTAGCAAATTAAGGTAGGAACAGAAAACTAAATACTGCATGTTCTCACTTATAAGTGGGAGCTAAATGAGGAGAACACATGAACACATAGAGGGGAACAACACACAGTTGGGCCTTTTGGAAGGTGGAGGGTGAAAGAAGGGAGAGGATAGAGAAAAAAGAAATCTGTTAGGTACTAGGCTTAATTCCTGGGTAATGAAATAATCTGTACAACAAATCCCCATGATACCAGTGTACTTGTGTAACAAACCTGCACTTGTATCCCTACACTTAAAATAATAGTTAGAAATAAAATAAACTGGGGTTTTCTTACCCATAAGCTCTATACAATATTACCATTCTGATCTGAAGGAATCCTCAACCCAGACCACCAGGCCAAGAAAATAAACACATTACCAATCCTCAATGCTTGCAATGTATAGGACTTCCTGTTGTATAAAGTGTTGGCAGCCCTTTATTTTCCATGAGCAGTAGTCTGAAAGTACTAGGTTCCCCTCACAGCTGCCCTTATTCTTTAGGAGCAGGAAACTTCTCTTTACAAGTGAGTCATTTCCACCCATGCATCCCCATGGCTGTGACATTAGTCTTGGCTAGCTGTAACTCATTTAGTGCAGTTTTGCTTCAGAGATGGTTCACCTGTTCAACTTATTTAAGATCACTGATACAGTACATTTTCATCAATCTCAAGTTATACAACTCTTAATTTAAAAGAGAAAGAAATTTATAAGTATACTTCTAGAGACCATTAAAAGTTGTACTGTCTGGAGTTCAAATGACCATTTCTCATGAACACATTATTTATAAAGAAAAGTTGTAACTGTATTTTACCTGTAAAATTTTAGTAAGTGATTCATTGTCTATCATATTTGACCCATGTTCATTAGTTTCCTATCAATTTTCTATGAATTTTTTTTGGTCTTTTTGCTCTTTTGGTTTTTGCTTTGTTTGGATGCTTGTGTTTAGATAGGAATGCTTATTTCCAAAGTTAGTGTGTACTTTTCCCCTTGAATATTAAGTTTCATACTCTTCAAGGATTATTTTTCTGTTTATTCTTATTTAGCCTACATTCTGCAAACAAAGTGACTATTTGGTCACGCCTAGGTATATGTGTTTCTTCCTGAAATCCTCTGAATTCTCAGTTCTCTGGGAGGGAGGTACACAGTTCCTCCTGCTCTGGGGTCAAATTCATTGTACTTGAAGTGTGGAAATCTGTTTCTGGTTTACTCAGTGCAATAGGCATGACCAGTGCCAAATATAAAGCAAGTTCTGGTTCAAATGGCACATGTGGCCTCTCAAGGCTGTCAGCACCTCCACTTACTCAGACATAGAGGTAGCCACATTTAATTTGTCCTTTTCAGTTTTACTGAACTACCACACATCATGTGTCCGCTGTAATTCTGTGCTCACAGGGCAGCAGGTCTGCCATATGCAAATGTGGCCCCAAGGAATATGCCTATTGCAAGTATCCCCTCTGCCCATGTGTGTACTTCATTGCCATGCTTAACTTACAAAACACAAAATCAAAAATAAAATTATTAAGAATTTCAAGATGGTGATAGCAGAACATTAAACTAAATGCAAGGTTCTTCTGATCACAGGCATTGTATGACTACAGAGAATGCCCTTCCAGGAAGCCAGCCTTGACACAAGCCAACTAACTCCAGTGACAAACTTTTACTGGATATGTCTGCACCTGTGGCTTGTCTGGCCTCAACTTCATCTTGTTTAGTTTGGTTTTTAAGACACTACTTTGCAAGGTTACCTTTAACCCAAGTGACACCTTTGTGAAACTCAAAAAAGGGACCTCCTTGTCTAGGCAGACCAAGTCCTCATAGGGCACATGGCAAACTCATTCCCCTTTGAATATCAAGGTAATAAACTTGATATTTTTCATTGAATGATAGGCATATCAGGCACACCCATATGCATCACCCTTATTACTTATTTTCATTTCTAATGAACAGTTACAGCCAAAAATTAGCATAAAGAACTGGCACTACTGCTGAAACCCTGCCTTCAAAAACCTGAACCTTCTTCACAAAGACTCCTCTTCTGCTCCTCTGTCTCTTACAAAATGTCTACTTTTATCTAATCAGGTCTTTGTGACCTGTGAACAACGAAGGTATCTCCTAATGCTGATACAATCACTTGAATAAACTGACCCTGGAGTCCTCCAGAATACAGCTACTACAATTCCTACCTCTTTCTCTGTGCACCATTATTAGCATCGAGCCATTACTGAAGACTTTCTGCTGTTAACACTCATGGGCTGTCTGAGTTCCTTTTGGTCTGGAGCTTTTCTGGTTTTTCTCATCTGCTGCAGACACTCTCCCTCTGTCTCATTTGGTGTGGTGACTGCTATTGCAGCAAATACATTGCTGACATCAATTTTGTTGGGATATAGAGTGTAACCTGCCTCTGGGAGATGCAGTCCTTCCCTCCATCAAAGGAAAACTCAGAGACAAAACTGTTTAGAAAAGAAAAGGAAAACTTTACTTGCAAAAATGCAAGAGAGTCAGACATAAAAAGACTGACTCACTAAATAGAAAACCTGATGAACATTTAAAAAAAAAGAAAAAAACACAAATTTCCAAGGTTGCCAAGTGTACATTACTGTGTTTATAGTGGAAAAACTTCCCATGATTATCACTTTCATAAAGGTCATAGTATCCCTTCAGACATTAGCATAAAAAAAATGGGGATAAAATTGTTTTTACTAAGATGTTATAGTAAAATCTCAAGATGTCATTTACTGTGGGGACCGGAATCAAAGAGAATGATCCTGTGTTATTTTTGGCTTACCTCAAGGTACAAAATGCTTTTTTCCTCACTAAGGTGATGTCAAGCACGTAGCAATATTCAAAGCAGGATAAACTGTCAGCACTTGCTTCCCTACCGCCCAGGGTTAGTATTCTTCCCACCAATTGTAAACAGGTAAGATGATTAAACAGGTATGCCATCAGGGGCATCCATAATATAGCTGTGTCTTTTATTTACAGCTTAATGCCTTCAGGGTCGCAGTGCAGACTCATCAGACAATCCTTGGGAGACACAACTATGGTTTTATTCATGCAGGCCGGCAGTCTACCTTGCATTGTCTTTAGCAGAAAGATATTTCTTATTTTTATCAAAGTGAACTTTTCCTTACGAGAGCCATTATTATTTCATCTGGCTACTGTGTTGCTTTCTCAGAAGCTTAAGTGTCTCTGGACAAGTGAGAGGCCTGATGGTCAGTCATGACTTTCCATGTTCTTGAGTCTGCAAGTACACCAAACCTCACTAATGTTTCAACAAGTCCTAGATTCTTGTAGTCATAGAACCATATATTTTAGATTTTTTAAGTTGCAGAGAAGTGACATTTCATTTCTAAATATTTCAGTATTGACTCCTCAGAATTAGAACATTCTATACATTACCAAAATACCCTTATAACATCTTATGTATTTAACATTTACATTATAATACTGTATAATATTCAGTCCATATTCAAATCTGTCCAATTGCCTTCAAGATGTCCTTTATGTGTTTTCTGAAAATTCAGAATCCAACCACACACCACCCATTGTGTTTGGTTTTCATGTCTGTTTAATCTCCTTTAATCCAGAACACACCCGGTAACTTTTTCTTTGTTTATGTTTTGTCCTTCATGACACTGACATTTTGAGGAAACCAAGCTATTTTTTGTTTTGTAGAATCTTCTATTGATCTGTCTTTCTAGTAATGTACCAATGTCAAACTGCTATATTATAGAGGTTCTATATTGTTTTAATATTTGCTGTTAATTAATTCTCTTTCTCCATTTCTCTAATTTTTCAGAGTTTTAAAAAACTCTTCTTAAATGTTTACTTTACCATATAAACTTTCTAGTCTAACTTTCTACCTCCAGGAAAAAAAGAAATCTTATTGGGATTTTTAAAAAATAAAATTGATGCTATATATTAACTTGAAAAAATTGGCACACAAGCTAAGCTATTATTCATAAAAGTTGTGTTAGAAGTTCCTTTAATGTTTCAAAGCGGTAAGACTTTTCACCAGCTAGCTCAGAATTTGTGCTTTTCCTAATAACCTTAAAGAGGCAAATGCTTAGCAGCATATTAATTGTTAATTTTTTATCATCAAACATAAAAAGTAAAAAAAAAGTATATAATGAACCCCCCAGCACTCATCACCCAGCTTTGGTAATGATCAGCAATGATTTCTCCTCTACCCACAGTCCCTCTCTTGTGGCCCAAATTATTTTACCTCATGGTGTTTTAAAGAGTTTTTTCTCTTGTGTGCTATACATGAATGATCTAGCTTTGCTAAAATATCATTACCTCTTCACGTATCATCAAATATCTAGTCTTCTTAATTTAAACCATTGCTGTAGTAGTCAAAACTAAAAGTGTAAACAAATATATTGAATTAAATTGAGAAGCAAATGATCATTGAACAGATAATTCTTTCCACATGTGAACTGAATGACCATGTGTTGAGATAGAGTACATAGATAATTATAGTTTCAAATCCTTTTCAAGAATAAAATGAAAGACAATTGTAAGTGGAGGACATATTTAGAACCCATATAGTTCTATATAGTCATATAGATATGACCACATTCTGCTTATATATATAGTCATATAGATATGACCACATTCTGCTTAGCAAAATGTCTTTTAAGTATAGAATTCTGACAGTGGAGCATACACATTTTTATGAAGGCCAACAGCATCTATCTGAATTTTTGCATTTAAGCCAACAGCAATTATCTTATCACTTAATACTAAATTCATGATGCTCATTGCCTTCAGAAAGAAATTTGAGAGGTCCTATGACCTTTCCATACCTTTCCAACCTCTGTCATGTTACTGCCTCTGCATATTCTGTGGTCCAGCTGTCCTGAGCTGCTTCTGGTTCCTCTAATGTGTTGGTCCCTTTTGCCTCTAGATATTTAAGTGTACTCCTCCTCCTACTCTTACCCCTTTATCTCACTTCTCCCATTTTTTACGTTTATAGTGATACCTCCTTAAACAAATATGCAGATTGATATCACTCCTTTTGCAAATCATCCCTGATCCCCCCAAATTCTCATTTATGACACTCTACAAAGGCAATTATTTGATATATATTTATGTGTTTTCTTCTGTAGTCAATGAGCTCCTTGAAGGAAGGCACTGTATCTAAGTAACCCATTTTATTTGCATCTTCTAAATAAACTGTGATTATAAAACAGAGGCTTGTAAGTAAATGTGAATGAATGCTTTAATGAAAATATATTTTATACATAAAAATATAATTCAGAAACTATAGTTCAGAGAATATAGATTTTATTTTCTTATCACCAAAAGTTGAGTATGCAATATATTTAAGTGTGTCTTTCTGTGTGTTTTGGAGAGCTGTAAAATAAGAATCCTAATATCAATCATGCATAAATTACAAAATTACTGAGCATTGAATGTATTAAAAATACGAATATAAGAAATTTTGAAAAATAGCAAGAAGAATGGTATTAACCTCACACTGGAACCTCTGACCCATTATATTACAAGGAACAGGTGCATTAGCTGACATACATAAGTTTTCACTATGTACTAGTTCATGTTCCTCATATATCACTCCACAGCTAAGGTGATGTATTTAGAGAAGGATGCACTGAAATTGTAATAATTGTAATTATTACTATGTGTCTAAAGAGCTCAGCTACGATGGCACATTTTATATGAAGACTTTTGAAAGATTAAATTGAAGAGGTCTCTCTCTCTAACATAAATTAGCACAAACAAGCAACATTATATTCCAAAGATCTTTGAATAATTATCTAATATACCTATAAATACACAAATACTTTTTGAGAAAAGTAATATACATATTTTGGGCTTAACATGTTTCTTTTGGAGAGGTACACTCTTTTATGACGTAGGTTTACTCTAAAGCTGGCAAAACTAGTGGAGCATTACCATGCTTGATGAAACACTACTGCTCAAACAAATGTATATGAAAATGAAAGTAAGTGGCTTTTTAGATTAGTGTCTATTACCACTAAGCAGAGAGTTTCAAGTGCTCTAGCTAATGCGATTTCTCTGCCATTAAGGATAATTTATTGTTTTATTGTATGAATAGTTGTCAAATCTTTTTACAATGAGTCAGATAATTCTTTGCACAATACTTAGTACCTCTTTAAAAAATGAGATTTGAAATGCATTGAACAAGGAACCACCTTTTAACATTTTTTCTCAGATAAAATGCTTGCTGCTTGAGCAACTGACACAGATATAACCTGATAATATCTCATGTCGCAGACAGCCCAGTAGCTATTTACATGTGACTGCCATCTTGTCAATTAATCATGTATGAGCTGCATGAACTTTTGAATCTGATATGACCAAACTGGTCATGTCACCATTACTACTATGTCAAAGCAGTCCTAACAAAGTACTTAGCTTTAGGTTTGGCTTCCCACAGCTTTTCTGGTAGTGAGGGAGGTCAATGGGATGTGTTAATGTGTCTGTGTGAGTGGTGGAATTAAGGGAGGAGAACCGCATGAGTGCAATAGAGGTAGAGTAAAACAGTACCTCTAACTGGCATCATTTTCTAGTTAATCCTTGGTAGGGGTAGTCCAAGCAACGGAAAACTAGAGGCAGGGAGATCAAGAATGAGTGTCAGGTTGTTGTTCCTGAAGACTGGCTAAGAATGCAGAGATCCTAGCTAATAAGATTTTTCATAGAGTTAAATTTCTGGATCAAACTTCTGGGTAACTAGAGAACTGTGAAGAGCAAAGGCAAACCACGGTCTTATAAGAAATGGCATGATACAATAGAAAAGACAAGTTTGGGTGCCAATTAGCATTCTTAGGAGCAGAGCTGGCACTTCATACATCTCAATGTAGAAAATCAAATTACAAATTTCAAAACAGAGCAGACCATAAATAAAAACTGATTTGTTTTGTTTGTTTGTTTTTGAGACGGAGTTTTGCTCTGTCGCCCAGGCTGGAGTGCAGTGGTGCGATCTTGACTCACTGCAACTTCCGCCTCCCTGGTTCAAGCAATTCTCCTGCCACAGCCTCTGGAGTAGCTGGGATTACAGGTACACGCCACTACACCCGGCTAATTTTTGTATTTTTAGTAGAGATGGAGTATCACCTTGTTGGCCAGGCTAATTTCAAACTCCCAAGTTCAGGTGATCTACTTGCCTTGACCTCCCAAAGTGCTAGGATCACAGGTG
Organism: Piliocolobus tephrosceles; assembly: GCF_002776525.5. Lineage (NCBI taxonomy): Eukaryota > Metazoa > Chordata > Mammalia > Primates > Cercopithecidae > Piliocolobus > Piliocolobus tephrosceles. The sequence goes on along the minus strand of NC_045444.1, from coordinate 25,348,896 downwards.
TGAGCCACCACCCCAGGCCAATTTGATGTTTTTAAATCTAAACTATGCAAAGTCTTCTTCAATAATCTTTGACCAGGGAAAGAATTTTTCCCAAGAGCATAGGTTTAGATGAACAGGTCTAAATGGAAGAGTTAGAAAAATATGAAGAACCAGGCAAGATCTTCACTATGCTACAGATATACTCTCAGAGGTAGTGCAGATAAATGTTTTACCTCCAGCTCTCTAAGGGTGGAGTTGAGAGCTGGAAGTAATAAAAAGGCCTGATTTGCAATATCTGCTGATTTTGTAATGTAAATACCTTCATCATGATCAATTTCAAGCTACCATCATGCTTTAAACCTGGTTGTAATTATGAAAATGCTAACAATGGTAACAATTGGCTCTTTCGAGCTAGTAAAAACATGTCCAGCACATTACTCTTACAACGGATAAGTACATGTCACAGCGAACTTATCAAACAACTTGTTTGAACATTGTTGTTAATAAATTATCAGTTATTTTTAATCAATATTTGTTTTGAATTTTTATTTTATCATTTGGAAAGTATTTACTGAATACCTTTTATATGCCAGAGCTTGCACTGGGTATTACTCACAGTTTTTTTAAGTGCAATGCAACACTAATTCTGGAAGGTGATTGACTATATTGTATCTAGGTCATAAGAAATTCCTGAATTATTTAAACTTATAGACTGTTAATAATTCAATCAGAAGATGCATGTACTTGCCATTTTTATAGATTAAGTATAGTTACAATTTTCTTTGCTGTTCTCTCCTCTAAAACTAGAATTGAATTCCCCATTCTTTGTATCTAGGCTGGCATTAGTGGCTTCCTTGACTAATGGAAATTGACAGACAGAAGTGATGTGTAGGGTATAGTGTGGGTCAATGCTGATGCCTTGTAGCTTTTGTAAGGCCTCTTGGAACCCTTGTTTTTTGGAGCCCTAGGTCTACATGTAAGAAGTTCAACTATTCTAAGGTTGTCATGCTATCTGGAAGCCCAAGAGAAGTGCCCCTTGCTGTTCTAGCCTCAGCCTTTTGAATCTTCCCAGCCAACGCCACAGACATGGAACAGAGATGAGCCATGTCCATTCAGCACTGTCTGAATTCCTAACTCTCAAAAATGTGAGATATAGTAATAATAATTATCTTTTAAAAAGTTGTATTTTGTTTAATTCTCTAGGATTATTATGTTATTATCTTAGTTTGGTCTGCGATAACAGAATACCATAAACTGGGTGGTTTAAATAATGGAAATTTTTTTATCACAGTTCTGGAGAACTGATTTTCATATTGGAATTCATGAAAAATAAAGTTTTTGTGTTATCATCTCTCCTCTCCTCCAAAGCATTCAAGTTATTTGTAGTCTTCTACTTTTCAAATCCTCAAAAAAAGGATTTTCCAAATGATTTTATTATATACTTACCATTTTAGCATTGTATAGTCACTTTTTTTTTCTTCAGAGTACTCTAACTTCCTGAAGAGTCATTTCCATATCTTATTGCCTCTTAGAACTCAATACTCAGCATTTATCAGTGAGCCTGATACACAGTGCGTACTCAATATATTTATCAACTTAATCAAAAACTGTAATTGTTACTACATTCCAATTTTAGCCAATACTAAAAAAAATGAGTAAATATGGTTCTGTCTTGTAGATATGCATTCTTGACTCAGAATTTTCATTGCTTCAAGTTATATTAGTGTTGATAGTGGTGTTTACTTACTGGTTGAAGCATTTCTAACAGTGATGTATCCAGGATGTAAATTGCTATGAGGGTAATATAATGTTGTTAAGATAAATTACTTAAGGAAATTCCATAAGAGACACTTACTGGAATGAAGTTGAAAATTATGGCAAAGGGATAAAAATGGACTGGTTTGTTTAGATTTGGGCTAAGAATTTAGTGAGAATTTGTACTGTGGAGATCCTATCGCCAACACTGATACCACTTAATTGACTTTAACACAAGGCAGCCCCTAGGTCACCAGCAAGAGGGAAGCACTAGTCTTCAAGATGAGTCTTTCTGTGGCTCCACACACCATCTCTACTAATATTTCTGAATGTTTTGTGATATATTAATATAACTCTCACCTACAAAACTACCGTCATCTTGTAACTCAGGGTATTATTTTTATTCCTCATACAGGTCATTTTTACATAGCTTTCTCACCACAAGCCAAGAAGAAGAGTTAATATTGATATATTGTGTATGACATTTTCACTGAAGAGGTGATGATGGGAAAAGGGGAAATAAAGGAGAACCTCATCTTACAATTCTGTGCTTATTTTGTTAAAGGTTAGAGCCACATTTAGCTTCTTAAGCCCTAGATTTCCATTTTAATTTAAGCATTCCTTCCCAGTGACCTTTCTCTTTCACTTAGAGAAAAAAAAAAAAAGAAAAAAAGTGTGTAGTCTGACAGTTTTATTCTTCAAAATCTACCCGCTTTTTTCACTTTTAAGTAAGAACTGAGAGAGTCTATCAGCGTCTGCAAAAGGCAGGCTTTTTTTTTTTTTTTTTTTTTTAACTAAGGGACTTTTGAATTGTCTTTATTGAAGCTGGCATCATTCAGCCTAAGGCAAGAAAGAAAGTCATAAGAACAGTCTTTAAGAGTTGCATTTTTAATAAAGAGAAAACAGGGGAATACTACCTTGTCAATGTTATGGTATCTATAACCTCTCACTCCCTACTCCCTTCAAAACCTGCCAGGTACCATCAGCTTCTGAGGCATGTGGTCTGATAAAAATTATTGTTAATTTTCGTTAGTACTTCTATTACTTTCTCTAAGGAGTGAAAGTGAGTGACAGAGTATTCACTAATAGTTACAACATATATCTATATCTATATCTATATCTATATAGATAGATATAGATATATAGATATATAGATATACTTTTTTTATTCAGGTATTGGAAATCTCAGCAATTCAATGATATACACCATTAGTTCTAAAGCAGCCTGATTAGAAAACATGATCCCAACATTGCAGCAGATACGTAGTTAAAACCTAGTCTAATGATCACAATTTAAAATGTCACAGTTTGTGTTTTTATAATGTGTTCTGCAAATGGTCTCTGTATAAAACATAAGAAAATTTAAAAATAGATTTCAAAAGTTCTAATAATATCAACACTTATTTATTAAGTACTAAAATACAAAGTACTATTCAAAAGAGATACACAATCAACAGGATAGACAGAGCACCTGTCTTCAAGGGGAAGATGGAACAGTAACTACATGCTATTGATAACAAAATAGTTTAGTTGAAAGATGAGAAAGAAATAATTACCCAGAAGTTTGTTTATCTAAAGCAATTAAGTTCCCTGTAGACTTAATTTTGTTAAGTTTGGAAGAAGAATGTTTGGCTAGAATTATTTGGTTCAACGGAAGATATTTTCTCTTACAGTTACAAATGAACAAATAAGCAAACAAAACAAGAACGGCAACTAACAAACTGGAAAGCATTTTTCCCGTAGTAATGATTGCCTAGTCACTCAGTTAACATTCTTGCTTCCCTCCCTTCATTCTCCTTCTTTTCTCTCTCCCTTTAACAAAGATTCAATCAACACCAAGTTTGTTCCAGGTACTAAGTTAGACACCTGGGATTTAAAGTATAGTACTGGCTTTATGGACCTACTATCTAATTGAGATGGAATGGGAAAACCTCTTTAAAAACAGAACATTTGCTTTATTTAAATAACTATATATATTAAACCTCATTACAAAGATTTGAAATGGAACAACAGGGAAGTAGTGAGGAATTCTGCACATGGATTCAGAAAGTCATATATATAAAGTTTTCTCACTAATTTATTTTGAAAGATATATGGAAGTATACTATCTCATCAAGCTTATTTTCCATTAGAAGTTCATTGAGGGTTTCAAACTGCCCACCTGCCCACACCTCCTACACTCACACATACCCTACAATCACTTAAAATACTCTACACACTTTTTTTCCCATCAATTTAAATTCAGCCTATCTTTAAAGGTTCAGTTCAAGTCTTAAGACTTTCTTGAATTTCACAGAAAATGACACCTCCATGTCCACAGTTTGTTCTTAGATATAGCCAATAACATCTCCCACTAATTTTCTAGTTGTCTTAGGTTTCATCTTTGTCTCTCCAAGTATATGAGCAACTCTGTAAGTAGATAATATAATCCTATGAATTCTCCTGGTTCTCTTAAAAGAAACTTAGAAGTTAGTAGCTATGTACAATTAGTTTGGTTGTTTTCTCTGGGCTATTACTCTGACAGTTTGACAAATGCTTAATGATCCAATTTTTTTCCTTCACTGTCCCCTTCTCTGACCCCATATGTGCATATTCTATTCTAGGCCATAAGCAATAAAATCTGTAACCAATTAAAGAGCACCATATCTTATTTTGCATAGGAAGACATACCAAGGGAAAAGATGGAAACACACCAATTGTTATATCACCAAACAAAAGTATGGTCTTTGTCTTTGCCTTAAAAAGGTTATAGTGAAATTCATTCTCAGTGATAAGGGAGCTTGTTCTGGATTTTTTTTTTTGTTTGTTTTTAATTTATTTTTTATTATACTTTAAGTTCTAGGGTACATGTGCATAATGTGCAGGTTTGTTACATATGTATACTTGTGCCATGTTGGTGTGCTGCACCCATCAACTCGTCAGCACCCATCAATTCATCCTTTATATCATGTATAACTCCCAATGCGATCCCTTCCCCCTCCCCCCTTCCCATGCTAAGCCCCAGTGTGTGATGTTCCCCTTCCCGAGTCCAAGTGAACTCATTGTTCAGTTCCCACCTATGAGTAAGAACAAGTGGTGTTTGGTTTTCTCTTCTTGTGATAGTTTGCTAAGAATGATGGTTTCCAGCTGCATCCATGTCCCTACAAAGGACGCAAACTCATCCTTTTTTATGGCTGCATAGTGTTCCATGGTGTATATGTGCCACATGTTCTTAATCCAGTCTGTCACTGATGGACATTTGGGTTGATTCCAAGTCTTTGCTATTGTGAATAGTGCCGCAATAAACATACGTGTGCATGTGTCTTTGTAGTAGAATAATTTATAATCCTTTGGGTATATACCCAGTAGTGGGATGGCTGGGTCATATGGTACATCTAGTTCTAGATCCTTGAGGAATTGCCATACTGTTTTCCATAATGGTTGAACTAGTTTACAATCCCACCAACAGTGTAAAAGTGTTCCTATTTCTCCACATCCTCTCCAACACCTGTTGTTTCCTGATTTTTTAATGATTGCCATTCTAACTGGTGTGAGATGGTATCTCATTGTGGTTTTGATTTGCATTTCTCTGATGGCGAGTGATGATGAGCATTTTTTCATGTGTCTGTTGGCTGTATGAATGTC
>NC_045444.1:25296571-25338538 GCF_002776525.5 Piliocolobus tephrosceles | reverse complement strand
ATTGGGGTGGGAGTTACCCGATTTTCCAGGTGTTGTGTGTCTCAGTTCCCCTGGCTAGGAAAAGGGATTCCCTTCCTCCTTGTGCTTCCCAGGTGAGGCGATGCCTCACTCTGCTTCAGCTCTCATTGGTCGGGCTGCAGCAGCTGACCAGTACCGATTGTCCGGCACTCCCTAGTGAGATAACCCCAGTACCTCAGTTGAAAATGCAGAAATCACCGGTCTTCTGTGTCGCTCGCGCTGGGAGTTGGAGACTGGAGCTGTTCCTATTCGACCGTCTTGCTCCGCCCCCCACTTGTTCTGGATTTAATAGTGTCCTTCAAATGTAAAATGTTAAAGAATGGCTTCAAAGAAAGGTGATTAATACATAAGAAATATCATTTGTATATAGTAATTAGACCCCTCAGGTGAATACTGATTTCCAGAGTGGTACTCTATACATACTTTCTTATGTATGTACGTAAGCTTCTTTCTTTCTCTCTTTCTCCCTTTCTTTCTTTCTTTCTTTCTTTCTTTCTTTCTTTCTTTCTTTCTTTCTTTCTTTCTTTCTTTTTCTTTCTTTCTTTCCTTCTTTCTTTCCTTCTTTCTTTCTCTCTCTCTCTCTCTCTCTCTCTCTCTTTCAAACAGGATTTTGCTCTGCTCTGGCCTTATAACTGCTCTCTTTCTAAACTGCAAGGAAGAAAAATTGTGAAGAATTTTTAAGAGTGAAAAAGCTGACTTCAGGTCTTTTTCTTCTCTATAGTTGCAAGTCTTTTAATGATCTTGTGTAAAGTAGATGCACATCTATTCTGTGAAGAAAAACCACGACGTGCTTTGATACCATGTTCTTCCTGCAGCTATCCGCTTCCTTAAGGAGAAGGGGAAAAAAAGTTTCTTGGACTTGAAACATTTGGATTAAGGGGGTCAGCTTATTATAGTGTCGTTATCTCCCCACTTCCTTCTGCCTGCACTGAGCTCAAAGAAATTTCTTTAGAAGTTTAGAAGGAAAAGGACATCTCCCTTGGGTTGTCCTTGAGCTAACAGCTGCAGACTTCAGATTTTCAAGATAACTCATGCATCAGCACATGTAAGAAACCAGGTCCTGCCCTCACTTAAAAGTTCAAAGGCTATGGTTGAAAAATGTGCCCATACCAAGTGGCTTCTGAAGATGCTGAACCTTTAACAAGGTTAAAGGTTGGCAAATATTAGGAAGTTAGGGTGAAAAGACTCAATAAAAGCCTTCCATTAAAAGTTGGCCAAAAGAAAGATGATCTAGACAGGGTCAAAGAACAGAAGAGTTGAGCAGCAGGAAACACACACAGTGGTCACAAATCAAAGCAGAGAGAGAAATTGCTGAAGGAGATGTCTGCTGATTTTATTTTTTCCCTTCAAAGTGCTACAAATGTAGGGATATAAATCGAAATACATTATTTTTAAAAGTCAAGTAGCAAGTACCTCCATGACTATGATTTTTATGTGATTCAGGACTGTGTCAATCTAGGAGAATCCATCAGAGCTATATGGCATCTTTAATCTAGGATTAAGGTTTCAGGACTGCCTTAATAGAAATGAAGTGTCTTTATCATTAGTCTTCTTTTACTACTTCAATAATATAGCCCCTGAAAAGCAGATAGCAAACTTAATATCATATTTTTTTTTAATCTATAATTTTTATTTCTTTTGCTTTTAAAGACAAAGTGTCTCATGATATTGCCCAGACTGGCCTCAACCTCCTGGCCTCAAGCAATTCTCCTGCCTCAGCCTCCCAAAGTGCTGAGGTTACGGGCATAAGCTACCATTCCTGGCAGATATCAAACTTCAATATGTCATCTGAGAGTACACTTTTAGTTTAATAAGACATTGTCTCTTATTCTTCCAGGAAAAATAATTACTTCACCATGTTGTTATGAATTATAATAAAACCAATTTTATATAATATTGGAAATATTACATATATCCAATATTATATATATACAATATTATATAATATTGGAAATATTACATATATCTAATATTATATAACATTGGAGATATATATCTTTCCAACAGAGAAATTAAATTTCCAAGAACATTGGGGGTGCCCACAATTGTTCTTAATTAGCCTCCAGAGTGATATTTCTTTTTTTTCTTTTTTTTTTTTTATTTGAGATGGAGTCTCGCTCTGTCACCCAAGCTGGAGTGCAGTGGTGTGATTTTGGTTCACTGCAACCTCTGCCTCCTGGGTTCAAGTGATTCTCCTCTGTCAGCCTCCTGAGTAGCTGGGACTACAGCCACATGCCACTGCAGCCAGCAATTTTTTGTATTTTTAGTAGAGATAGGGTTTCACCATGTTAGCCAGGATGGTCTCAATCTCCTGACCTCGTTACCTGCCTGCCTTGGCCTCCCAAACTACTGGGATTACAGGCGTGAGCCACCACGCCCAGCCTAGAGTGACATTTCTAAAAATACATATCTCATCCCATCACTGCTAATAATACCCTCAATCTTCATATTTTCGTAAGGATTAAGAGAAGTAGGGCCAGGTGCAGTGGCTCACGCTTGCAATCCCAGCACTTTGGGAGGCCAAGGTGGGTGGATCATGAGGTCAGGAGTTCAAGACCAGCCTGGCCAAGATGGTGAAATCCCGTGTCTACTAAAAATACAAAAGTTAGTTGGGCCTGGTGGTACGCACCTGTAATCCCAGCTACTCTGGAGGCTGAGGCTTAGAATTGCTTAAACCCAGGAGGCAGAGGTTCCAGTGAGCTGAGATAGCACCATTGCACTCCAGCCTGGGAGACAGAGTGAGACTCCAACTCAAAAAAAAAAAAAAAAAAAAAAAGAAGTGATATATGTGAAAGTCCCAGTGCAATGCTATGTAGGAGGCCATATAAAGAGATCAATAAATGCTGATCTTCCTCTTTTGCCCTCCTTTGAATAACAATATGAAGACTATATCAGATGAAAATCTCATACACCACAACACCCAGAAATTATGTACAAAATATTTTTCAAATTCCCTTTAAATTCTCTTTTTGTTTTCACAAAAGTAAGGACAATGTGAGAGGGAAATTATAAAGAGGGAATCAGAAACAATGATAAATGTGAACTGGTACTGGGAATATAATAGGGAGATAGTGAGGATTTTCTATGGGGTAAAAAATAGGAATTGGAGCTTAATGGACATAAGAGATGAAATCTTTGGTATAGGGAAGACAGAGTAGGGCTCCAAATCAATGCACAAAGCTGAGGCTCTCAAAGACCATGTCCTCAGAGCAAACATGGCCTAAAAATAAAAATAAATAGCTATTCTGGCACAAATAGACCATCAAAAAACTTGCCTTTCTTAACCTGAGTGAATTAAAAATAAATAAATAAAATAAATAAATTAAGTCTTTTTTGAGGATACTAAGAATTAACAAAACATTAATTAAAAATTTAATAGAGAATAAAACAACATAATAGATCCAGAGAAGGAAGTCAATGGAAAAGCTAAAGATAGCTTTGAAAAAAATTATTCAGAATCTAGCACAGAGACATAAAAAATGTAAATGTAATGTAAATGTAGTGGAGTACCCTATTTTTAAGATTTTTTTTTCTTTCCTTCTATAGCCCTTTATAATAAAATAATAACTTTGACTCTCCTTTACACCAGGCACTCCTTTGCATTGTTAGCTGATCCAATTATGTTTGCTTAGAGGTTCCAGAGACTGAATCTTGAGACAATCCAGGTGTCCATGAAATTCTCCCCAACCAGGAGATCACTTCAAGGCTGTAGCTAATTTACAACTCAGTCTAGCCCGAGATAGCACCAGCCCATTCACCAGATGGGGCAATAACTCAAAACATGTAATCAGAGTAAGTCACTCACAGCACACCACCTCACCCCTTCTGCCTGCCCTTCTTTCCAAACTCCCCTTTTCTGCCCAGAAAACTTGAAATGGTTTCAAGGCAGAAAACAACCATTTCACCGCTGCTAGCTTTGGAATACAAAGTCACTTTCCTTCCACCAAACCTTGTTCATGTTTTTTGGTTTTGCAAGCAGCAAGCAGCAAGCAGCAAGCAGCAGAAACTGTGTTCATTTATATGAAGACTGTTTAAGAAACCAGAAGTAGAATACATATTTCCATCATATGTCTATTAGGAGTTGCCAAAGTAGTGAATAGAATGAACGAAAAGAGTGTATTTCCAAGAATAGAAAAAATAGAAAAATTAATGGATTTGAAAATCATAATTAATACCAAATAATTTGAATATAGTAAATCTGCCTCTAAGCAAATACAGAAGTAAATCCAGATACTACAGAAGGAAGTGCTTAGAAGCCAAAAGGAAGAGATGACAAATTACCTAAATAGGAAGAGAATTAGACTACAATAGACTTATTAAGCACGTAAAAGATAGTGAAATAATGTATTAACATGCTGAGAAAAAGTAACTAGTAATACAGAATTCCATACCCCAGTAAACAATCATTTAAGATTTACAGTGGAATAAATGATTTTCCAACACCAGTAAGTAAGTACCTTCTCCAAAAGTTTCTCAAAGAAATAACTTCTAAAAGAAATAAATTGGAAGTCAGAAAAAATAAGATACTGGGAGGGAAATAGTAAGCAAATAAATTGTTAAACATACAGATGAATTTAAAGATGCATTAAATATAGAAGCAGTCTGAGTCTAAAAAAGACTCAGACAGTCTGAGTCTAAAAATAAGGTAAGTAAAATACTGTGCATTAAAAATGTTAAGACCAATATTAGCAATGAAAAAAATTGCATACTTATATATAGTTAGAGCAGAGATTAAACAATTAACATGAATATTATAATAATCTTCATAGCAATACTTTTAGGTGAAAATAACTGATTCAAGAAGAAATTAAAAGGCCGACTAGCTCTAAAACAACTTAATGAGTTAAATAAGTTATTAACAGATATACAATAGGCACAAAGGGCATGTAAAGGCCAAAGAAAGATTTAAATTCTACAAAAAGTGGAAGAGCAAGATTATCCAATTTTATTTAAGCTGTTTCAGAGAATAGAAATTGAGGAAATTATTCCTTATTCATTTCACAGATTAAGTATAATCTAATATTAATATCAAATAGCTTATAAAGAAGGGCAAATATAGTCACATCTTATAAATCTAAATAAAAGAGCATCAAACAAAATAATAGAGAAGCAAATTCAGTGATATACATAAACTCTATAATCAAATTATGTTCCTATAAGAATGTAAGAATGTTTTAACATAAAACATTTAGTTTCATCTTACATTTTCCTCATAAACATATTAAATTTCAAAATTAGCATCTCAAAGGTACAAACATTAATATAACTCAGCAGGTATTAATGAAAACTCTTAGCAACTCAGGATTGGAAGGAAACTTCCTTAACCTAAAACTTGCAATAAACATCATATGTAATGATAAAATATTAGAATTCCACTTAAAATCATTTATAAAATTTCACTTAAAAATAACCCCTAGAATGATTAAAAAGGAACAAAAATATTTCTCTTCATTTATAATAATATGATTATCTGCTTAGAAAATTCAAGAAGAGTGATCATCATAACTAATAAAAGCTTTGCTGGCAAAGCTGTAAGATAAAACTTAAAATGAACAACATGTAAAGCAATTGTTTGCCTATATACTCAAAAGAAATATTTAATAATTAATTTAGAAACAAAAATATGACTGGAAATGGCACCAAATCTTAGGAATAAATTTTTAAAAAATATTCTTAGGAAGACATTTAGAAAATGTTGAGGTTTTAAAAAGACCTAAATATTTGGATAAATGTCAATTGAGAGGAAGATTCACTATATAAATATAACATTTCCTAAAACTGTATCAATATATACATGTAATACATTTAATCAAAATGCCAACAAGTTGTATTATAGATCTTAAAAGCAGGACCCAATAATTCACAAAGAAGGTGTCTAATGAGATTTCCTGTGGATTATTTTTATTCTGAATCATATCAATTGATTCTCTTTAGGAAAAAACTTAGAGGATGGAAAAAGCAACTAGCAATATGAGAAACTCCAATATTTTGTCTAGGCCTAAATACTCCCCTAGCAAAGTAAATATGTGTCTAATTAAAAGGAAGTATCAAATGAGTTATTTAACCTTGTATAATCAATTCAGCCAACTAGGATGTTTATGTGTGTGTGTGTGTGTGTGTGTATGTAAACACTTCAATACATTTCTTCTCCTTATATAGAGACAACTATTTAATTCAATATCAATGGGATGGGAAACATCAAGGTTAAGGTAAGGGACCAAATGTATATAAGTAGTTTTGCTCCAATCCTAAATCTCACTACAGCAACTATAAAAAAATTATTTAAAAATATATAAATCCATAAGGGGAAGAATAACAGGAAAGGAAGCAGTAATAAGAAAATTTTGAAACTGGAAAAAGGGTGGAGGAATAATCTCTTAGCAGACTCAGGGAAGTCTAATCCTAAATCAGTAGTTGAGAAAGCTGAGAAATATCATAAAGTCTTCAAAATGCTCAAGAATTGGTAAAACTAGTTACCTTTGGAATGAAGGAAATGGCTAAAACATGGAGAATACACTAAAAGGTGTTCCATTTACTCTATAAATGACCTCTGGCAGATGACAGATTTATGCTATGGAGAGAATAAAAGAGAAGAGATTTGATAAGAGGACAAATAGCTCAATTATATACATGAGTACCATACCAGCAGTAGGGAATTGATATATTCTGACTTGAACATTGGCAGTTCAAGTTCTCTTCCTTGACTCCGGTTCCCAGAATGATGCAGAATTTTATAACTACCTGCAGAGAATTCAAGAAATCTAACCAACCCAAAACCTAAATTTAACGCTGAGGTACCATATAATGGTCCAAGTGGTTGTCATGTGCTAAAACTTAAATATGGTAAGATCTATCTATGTGCTCAGAGTTTGCAAGAAACTTTTTAGTACCCTACTCCTGCAAAGGGTAGACTGCCAAGGATTGCTCTCATTAGAAATAAAAACAGTAGACAATAGTACCAAGCAAGATGGCAGAATAAAAAGCTCCACTGATTGTCCTCCCCAAAAAGACACCAAGTTAACAACATCTCCACAGAGAAAACACATTAATAACACACAAAAATCAGACAAGTGCTGACAGTACCTGTTTTTAACTTCATATTGCTGAAAGAGGCACCAAAAAGAAAAAACTCTCCTGAATCACCAACACCACCCCTCCCCTACCATCAGCAGACATGGTATGGCTCAGAGAAAGTCTGTGGGCACTGGGGAAAGGAGAACACAGCAATAATAAGGCATTGAACTCAGTCTATTCTGTTAGAGCAGAAAGCAAAACCAGACCAAGCTCAGCTGATGCCTGCCCACAGAAGGATCATTTAAATTAACTCTAGTCAGAACTTGAGTGTCCACAAACCTCATCATTGAGAGTCAAAGTGCTCTTGATATCTAAGTAAACTTGAAAGACAGTTTAGGCCATAAGAACTGCCACTCTTAGGTGAGTCCTAGGACAGTACTAGGCCCAGAGATAGTAGACTATTGTGGGGGCCCATGATACAGTGAGACACCAGCTGGGGCAATCAAGGGAGTGCTGACATCACCTCTTCTCTTACCCCAGGATGCACAGCTTATGACTCCACAAGAGGCCCCTTCCTTCCATTTGAGGAGAAGAGAGGGAGAATCAGAAGGACTTTGCCTTTTATCTTGGATACAAGCTTAGCCACAGCAGGATAGTCATGAGGCTACCCCTTCTAAGCCCTAGCTCCCAGACATTTCTAGATGTATACTGAGCTACAAGGGGACCCACTGCCTTAAAGGAAAGAATGTATTCCTGGCAGCATTTATCACCTGCTTACTGAAGAGCCCTTGGGCCCTGAATAACCATGGCAGTAACCAGGTACTACGTTGAGGGCCCTGGTGAGCCTCTGAGACTTGCTGGCTTCAGGTACCAACACCACCACAAGGGGAATGGAGCACCAGGTGGGCTCATGGGGTCCCTAATTTCAGGAATTGACTCTTGGACAGCATTTATAGAACTACCCTGGACCAGAGAGGTGCCCATTGCCCTGAAGGGTGAGTCCCAGACCAGGCAGCATTCACCATAAGCTGACTTAAAAGTCCTTAGACCTTAAGGGAACGTTGGTGGTAGTCTGACAGTACTCCTCATGGCTAGGGCTGGCATTGGTTATGTGGTGAGATTGGTCACTCTTTTCCTTTGGAAAAAGAAGAAAGAGTGGGAAGAACTGAGTTTTGTGGTTTGAGTGCTGGTTTGGCCACAATATAATAAAATACCAGCTAGACTTCTGAGGTTTTTGACTGCAGTCCCTGACTCCCAGACACACTTCTGAACTCACCCAGGGCTTGGGGGATCTCATTTCCCTGAATGGAAGGACAAAGGCCTAGCTGGCTTTGCCATCTGCTGATTGTAGAGCCCTAGGGCCTTGAGCAAACATAGGCATTAGCCAGAGAGTGGCACTGTGAGAGACTCAGCACAGTCATAGTGGTGGTGGCCATAGGTGTGCTTGTATCACTCCACCCCTAGATTTAGATGGCTCAGAACAGAGATGGAGAGAGAAAGAAAGAGACTCTGCATGCTTGGAGGAAAGTAAGAGAAGAAAACAAGAGTCTCTGCCTGGTAAGACAGATGATTCTCCTGGATCTTGTCCTAGATCATCAAGGCAATACCTCTACCAGTCTACAAGAAGCACAGTATTACTGAGCTTGGGGTGGCCCATAAAGCAGAAGCAGCTTAGATCACAACAACCATATCCTTTCAAATATCTGGAAAGCCTTCCCAAGAAGAACAGCTACAAATAAGTCTAGACAATGAAGATTACAATAAATACCAAATTCTTTAATGCCCAGACACCAAAGAACATCTACTAGCATCAACACTATCTGGGAAATGTTACCTCAACCAAATGAATTAAGTAAGGCACCGGGGACCAATCCTGGAGAAATAGAGATATGTGAACTTTCAGACAGAGAATTCAAACTAGCTTTGTTGAGGAAACATAAAGAAATTTAAGAGAATACAGAGAAGGAATTTAAAATTCTATCAAATAAACATAACAAAGAGATTAAAATAATTTAAAAGAATTAAGCAGGAATTCTGGAGCAAAATGCAATTGGTATACTGAAGAATTCATTGAAATCCTGTAATAGCAGAATCATTCAAGCAGAAGAAAGAATTAGTGGGCCTGAAAACAGGCTATTTGAAAATACACGGTCAGAGGACATACAAGAAAAAAAAAAAAAGAATGAAGTACACCTATAGCATCTAGAAAATAGCTTCAAAAGGGTAAGTTCAAGAGTTATTGACCTTGAAGAGGGAGTAGAGAAAAAGATAGGGGTAGAAAGTTTATTCAAAAGAATAGTAACAGGCCAAGGTGGGTGGATCACGAGGTCAGGAGTTTGAGATCAGTCTGGCCAAGATGGTGAAACACCATCTCTACTAAAAGTACAAAAATTAGCCAGGCATGGTAGCAGGTACCTGTAATTCCAGCTACTTGGGTGGTTGAGGCAGGAGAATCGCTTGAATCCAGGAGGCAGAGGTTGCAGTGAACTGAGATCGTGTCACTGCACTCTAGCCTGGGCGACAGAGCAAGACTCCATCTCAAAAAAAAAAAAAAAAAAAAAGGATAGAATAGTAACAGAGAGGTTCCAAAAACTAAAGAAAGATATTAATACCAAAGTACACAAAGGTTATAGAACACTAGAACACCAAGAAGATTTAACCCAAAGAAGACTACCCCAAGGCATCTTATAATCAAATTCTCAAATGTCAAAGATAAGAAAGGTTCCTAAAAGCAGCAAGAGAAAAGAAACACACGACACACAATGGAGCTCCAATACATCTGGCAGCAGACTTTTCAGTGAAGATCTTATAGCCAGGAGAGAGTGCTATGACATATTTAAAGTATCGAAGAGAAAAACGAAAACAAAAACAAAAACACCTTTACTCTAGAATAGTGTATCCAGCAAAAACAAACTTCAAACATGAAGGATAAATAAAAACTTTCCCAGACAAACCAAAGCTAAGGGATTTCATTAATTTCAGACCTGTCCTACAAGAAATGCTAAAGAAAGTACTACAATCAGAAAGAAAAGGACATTAGTGAGCATTAAATAATCACTGGAAGGTACAAAACTTACTAATAATAGTAAGTACACACACACAGAAAACAGAATTTTGTAACACTGTAACTGTAGTGTGTAAACTATTCTTGTCCTAAGTAGAAGAAATAATGAACCAATCAAAAATGATAACTACAACAACTTTTCTTTGTCTCTTTCTCTTTTTTTTTTGAGACAGGGTCTCAGTCTGTTGCCCAGGCTGGAGTGCAGTGCTGTGATCTTGGCTCACTGCAAACTTCACCTTCCAGGATCAAGCAATGCTTGTGCCTCAGCCTCTCAATTAACTGGAATTATAGTCATGTGCCACCGTGCCTTGCTAATTTTCATATTTTTAGTATAGATGGGGTTTCACCATGTTACCTAGACTGGTCTCAAATTGTTGATCACAAGTGATCTGCCCATCTCAGCCTGAAAAAGTGGTGGGATTACAGGAAACAGTCACCGCACCTGGTCAGCAACTTTTTAAATCTTAGTCAAAACAATAAGATATAAGCAGAAACAACAAAATTTTAAAAAAGCAGAAGGACTATGTTAATGTGAGGTTTTATTAGCTATATTTTTGCTCATTTGTTTGTTGGTTTATGCAAGTAGTGTTATAGTGTTATCCGCTTAAAATAATGAATTATAAGAAAATATTTGCAAGCTTTATGGTAACCTAAAACCAAAAAAAAAAAAAAAAAAAAATGGATACACAAAAACTAAAAAGCAAGAAACTAAGTCATACCACCAGAGAATATCATCTTCACAAGAGGAAAATAGGAATGAAAGAAAGAAGAGAAGACCACACAATAACCAGAGAACAAATAACAAAATGGCAAGAGTAAGTCCTTACTTATTAATAATAATACTGACTGTAAATCGGCTGCACAGTGGCTCATTCCTGTAATCCTAGCACTTTGGGAAGCCAAGGCAGGTGGATAACTTGAGGTTAGCTTGAGACCAGATCAGCCAACATGGTGAAATCCTGTCTCTACTAAAATTACAAAAATTAGTCAGGTGTGATGGTGTGTGTCTATAATCCTAGCTACTCAGGAGGCTGCAGCAGGACAATTTCTTAAATCTGAGAGGCAGAGGTTGTAGTAAGCCAAGATCACACTACTCCACTGATCACTGCACTCCAGCCTGGGTGACAGAGTGAGCCTCCAGCTCAAATAATAATAATAGTAGTAGTAGTAGTAATAATAATAATGATAATAAACACTGACTGTAAATTGAATAAATTTTCCAATCAAAACACAGAGACTGGATAAAGAGATTTAAAAAAATCAAAATTCAAACTCAAAATGAATAGAAAAAATAATAAAGATCAGAGCAGAAATAAATGAAATTAAAACAATAAAAAAACAACGGAACTAAAAGTTGTTTTTTTGAAAAACTAAACAAAATTGACAAACCTTTATCCAGACTAACTAAGAAAAAAGGAAGGAAGACCCAAATAAATAAAACAAGAAATGAAAATGGATACATTACAACTGATACTGAAGAAACTTAAAGTATTAATAGTGGCTACTATGAGCAAATATATGCCAATAAATTGGAAAATCTAAAAGTAATAGAAAATTTCCTGGACACATACAACCTACTAAGGTTGAACCAGGAAGAAATTCAAAACCTAACAGACCAATAACAAGAAACAAGATTGAAGCCATAATAAAAAGTCTACAAGTAAAGAAAAGCTTGGGACCCAATGAGTTCACTGCTGAATTCTACCAAATATTTAAATAAGAATCAATACCAATCCTACTCAAACTATTTCAAAAAATAGAGGGAAAGGAAATACTTCCAAACTCATTCTACGAGGACCACATTCTCTGACACCAAAACCAGACAAAGACATATCAAAAAAAGAAAACTACAAGTCAATATCTCTGATGAATATTGATGTACAAATTCTCAACAAAATACTAGTAAACCAAATTCAATAACACATTAGAAAGATTATTCATTATGACAGTATTAGTCCTTACTCACGCTGCTATGAAGAAATACCTGAAAGTGGATAATTTGTAAAGAAAAGAAGTTTAATTGACTCACAGTTCCACATGGCTGAGGAAGCCTCAGGAAACTTGCAATTATGGTGGAAAGGGAACCAAACATGTCCTTTTTCACAGGACGGCAGGAGAGAGAAGTGCCAAGCAAAGGGGGAAAAGCTCCTTATAAAACCATCAGATCTTGTGAGAACTTACTCTCAGAAGAACAGCATGGGTGTAACTGTTGCCATTATTCGATTACCTTCCACTGGGTCCCTCCCACAGCAGGTAGGGATTATGAGAACTACAATTCAATATGAGATTTGGTTGGGGACACAGCCAAACCATATTAATGACCAAGTGTGATTTATCCCTGGAATGCAAGGATGGTTCAACATATACAAATCAATCAACGTGATACATGATATCAACAGAATGTGGAAAAAAACATATAATCATTTCAATTGATGCTGAAAAAGCATTTGATAAAACTCAACATGCTTTCATGATAGAAACTGTCAAAAACTAAGGAAAGAAGGGACATACTATAACAAAATAAAAACTATATATGACATACCCACAGCTAGTATGATAATGAATGAGAAATAACTGAAAGCCCTTCCTATAAGATCTGGAACTCAACAAGGGTGCCCACTGTCAGCACTGTTATTCAACAAAGTACTGGAAATCCTAGCTAGACCTAGCAATGAGACATGATAAAAATATAAAAGAGCATCCAAATTGAAAAGGAAGAAACTAAATTATTCTGGTTTGCAGATGATATTATCTTATATTTGAAAAAACCTGAAGACTCCACAAGAAGACTATTAGAATGAATAAACAAGTTCAGTAAAGTTGCAAGATACATAATCAACATAAATTAGCATTTCTATATGTCAAAAGTAACAATGTGAAAAAGAAACTTAGAAAATTATTCCATTTGCAATAGCTACACATAAAATTAAATATATAGAAATTAACCAAAGATGTGAAAGATCTCTATAATAAAAATAATAAAATACTAATGAAAGAAAGTGACGAGGACACCAAAAAATTAAAAAGTATTCCATGTTCATGGATTGAAATAATTAATATTGTTAAAATGTTCATATTACTCAAAGCAATCTACAGATTCAATGCAATCCCTAGCAAAATACCAATAAACATTCTTCACAGAAATAGAAAAAAACAGTCCTAAAATTTATATGGAACCACAGAAGACCCAGAATAACCAAAAAGTTTCTTGAGCAATACCCCACAAGCACAGACAACCAAAGCAAACATGGACAAATTGTATCACATCAAGTTAAAAAGCTTCTCCACAGCAAAGAATACAATCAACAAAGTGAAAAAACAACCCAGGGCCGGGCGCAGTGGCTCAAGCCTGTAATCCCAGCACTTTGGGAGGCCGAGATGGGCAGATCACGAGGTCAGGAGATCGAGACCATCCTGGCTAACATGGTGAAACCCCGTCTCTACTAAAAAATACAAAAATCTAGCCGGGCGAGGTGGTGGGCGCCTGTAGTCCCAGCTACTCTGGAGGCTGAGGCAGGAGAATGGCGGGAACCCGGGAGGCTGAGCTTGCAGTGAGCTGAGATCCAGCCACTGCACTCCAGCCTGGGCAACAGAGCGAGACTCTGTCTCAAAAAAAAAAAAAAAGAAAAAAAAAAAGGAAAAACAACCCAAAGAATAGGAGAAAATATTTGCAAACTATGCCTTTGACAAGGAATTAATAACCAGGATATATAAGGAGCACAAACAATTCTATAGAAAAAAGTCTAATAATCCAATCTAAAGATGGGCAAAAGATTTGAAGAGACATTTCTCAAGAAAAGACACAAAAATGGAAAACAAGCATAAGAAAAGTTGCTAAACATCATTGATCATCAGATAAATGCAAATAAAAAACTACAATAAAGATATCATCTCATCTCAGTTAAAATGGCTTATATCAAAAAGACAGAAAGTAACAAATGCTAATGAGGATGTGGAGAAAAGGGAATCCTTGTACACTGTTGGTGGGAATGTAAATTAGTACAACCACTGTGGAGAACAGTTTGGGAGTTCCTCAAAAAACTTAAAATAGAGCTACCGTATTATCCAGAACTCCCACTGCTGGGTATATACCCAGAAGAAAGTCAATCAGTATATTGAAGAGATATCTACACTCCTGTTTGTTGCAGCAGTGATTACAATGGTCAAGATTTGGAAGCAACCTAAGTTTTCATCAGCAGATAAATGAATTTTAAAATGTGGTACATATACACAATGCTGTACTAGTAAGCCATGAAAAAAATGAGATCCAGTTATTTGCAACAACATGGATGAAACTGGAGGTCATTATGTTAAGTGAAACAAGTGAGGCACAAAAATACAAATATCACATGTTCTCACTTATTTGTGGGATCTAAAAATCAAATAATTGAACTCATGGACATACAGAGAAAAAGGATGGGAAAGTTAGTGGGGGGCTGGGGTGGGGCAGTATGTGCAGATGGTTAATGGGTAAAAAAAAAAAAAATTAGAAAGAATAAATAAGACTTACTATTTGATAGCACAACAGGGTGACTATATTTAATAATGACTTAACTGTACATTCTAATAACTAAAGAGTATAGTTGGATTGTTTGCAACTCAATGGAAAAAATGCTTGAGTGGATGGATTCCCTATTCTCTATGATGTGCTTATTTCACATTGCATGCCTGTATCAAAACATCTCTTGTACTCCATAAATACATATACCTACTATGTACCTACAAAAATTAATCAGTAGATGAAATCAACAGGTGAAAGAAAATATTCAGGAAAAAGAAAATGGTGATGTACCTGTATGTTATACACATAAAAATTTACTTGTATATTTATATGTTTATATATTTTATATATACATGTAAATATATGTGCATACATATAAAAATATATACACACATATACAAAGCTGTCATTAATCTCTCCAGAAAAATAGAAATATTAATTACACTAAAAAATGCTTAAAATTAAAACATTTGAAAAATAAAATAAGCTCTTACAAATTAAAAGATATGCTAGCAATAATCCTCACTGTGAGACTTGAAAAGAATAATTGAGCTGCTGTGCCAGAAAGTGACTAAAATATATAAGTAAATAAATAAATGGACAACAGGAGTGTGATAGATTAAAATGCCTGCCAAGATTTTGGGCACTCATTGAAAATTCAATCTAATTTTCTTTCTTTTAAATCTAGGCTGGATACAGTGACTGCTTTAACAAATAGAATATGGCAGAAGTGACATGGGAAAGAAAAGATCAACAGAATTGGCTTGTGATTTATTAACTCCCTTCAACAGGGGCATGTCCCTGGGGAGAAATAAATGCAGCGTACCTGGTCTAATGTCTGGGACCCTGGGTATATAAACTAATATTTACTAAGAAGAAGAGATTGTGTTTTTTGAAACCCCTCAGCAGAATGTTCTCTAACTAAAAGATCATTTTGAGTAAAAAAAGAGAGACAAAAGTAATTTGTGATGTTTGGCTTCTTGGGGAATGTCACAAAAAAACATACAATTCTTTGGAGTATAAGCTGGGTAGAACTGTCAAAAGCAATCAATTTTAGCACTTTGGGAATCAACCAAAGATATTCAACAAAGAAAAAGTATATTTATGAGAAACACTGAATTTCAGGTAAGACCAACATATTCTTGCCTCAGGACTACTCCCTTGCAAAAACTGCATCTGTTGTTGTGCATTAGAGATGTATTTCTGATGCAGAAGGATATGATTTGCAGGAATGCCCTTGACGTTACTAGATCACTCCACATTGCATGAATCTCTCAATTACCTGTATCTTTGACACAATTATGAAAGCTTGCTATTGGGTGCTGTGGACTGAATTTTGTCCACCTCAAATTCATATGTTAAAGCCCTAACCCACAATGTGACTGTATTTGGAGATAGGGCCTCTGGAAAGTAATTAGGGTTAAATGAGGTTGTGAGGGTGGGGACCTCATGGTGGGATTAGTCCACTTACAAGAAGAAACACCAGAGAGCTTGCTTTCTCTTTCAGCCATGTGAGGACGCAATGAGAAGACGGCCATCTGCAAGCCAGGAAGAGGGCTCTCACCAGAAACCAGATTAACTCATATGTTGATTTTGGCCTTCCCAGACTCCAGAATTTTAAGAATAAATTACTGATTTTTAAGCAACCCACTCTATAGTAAATGGGTAAAAACAAATTTAGAAAGAATAAATAAGACTTATTATTTGATAGCACAACAGGGCGACTATAGTTAATAATGATTTAACTGTACATTTTAATAGCTAAAGAGTATAGTTGGATTGTTTGCAACTCAGTGGAAAAATGCTTGAGTGGATGGGTCCCCCATTTGTCTATGGTATTTTGTTACGACAGCCCAAGCTAACTAAGACACTGTGTAAAATCTTTCACTTACGAGTTTCATTTGACAGCCTGATCATGTGCATTAATTTAAGATATTCTGCCAGTTTCCAGGCCCAGGCCTTAAGAGACTGACAGCTTCCTTCTTCATTCTTTGAATACTTTTCCTGTGCAGCTGTGTAGGAGATCTAACACTCTTTCCTTTGAATCTGAGGTTTCAATGACTGTTTTTACAAATGGAATATGGTAGAAATGATGCTGTGCTAATTTCTAGGAACAGACCTTTAGACACTAACACCTTCATTATTTTTGTCCCTTGAAACCTTCTCTCGTGTACCCTTGAGACACTATATCAGAAGTTAGACTACCCTGAGATTACCTGGGGTGGGAAAGCACTTTGGTAAACAGTCCCAATAAGACCAGCCCTTCATCCTTCCCCACCAAGGGTGTCACATCATGAGATAGTGTCTTCGTTTATCCACTCCATCTGTTGGATAAGGTCTGAGTCAATGCCACAAGAGTACAGAGAATTGTCCAATCCAATGAAGCCATGCCTGAATTCCCAACACCCCAAATCATCAGATATGATAAAATTGTTCTTATGCCACTAAAGTTGTGGGTTACTTTGTTAGGCTACAAAACATAACCAAATCAAGGAAAAAACATACATAAAATTAGAGGACAAATTCAGAAAGTGCAGCACTTTAAAATGTTTTAGAAGGAGAGAATAGGAAAGCATATGGAAAAATCAGTGAAAAGTTGTGTGAAGATTTCCCAAAACTGAACAGAAATTTCTAGGTTCAAAATGCCCACCAAGTACACAGGATCATGGCTAGATCTACACCAAGGCACATCAGCATAAAATTTCAGTACTCTGGAGAATAAAAAGTAAATATCTGAATTTCTTCAAAAGGACAAAAATAAAAGCCAACCCCTCTCCCCCAACAAAGCAAAACATTAATATAACAAATAATAAGAACTTAGCATGGCTCCCAGCTTCTTAACAATGAAACAATGCCTTCACATTTCTGAAGGAAATTTGTTTTTAACAGATTTTATGTCAGTTCAAGTTATTAATCAAAAGTGAGGGCAAAGTAAAGTCATTTTAAACATGCAAGTCCTCGCATAAAAGACTATTCCAAGTCAACTTTTTGTCAGGAAACCACTGGAGGTTAGCCTCCGATTTTACAAAATGCAAGTAAAATAAGAATAAGGAATATGAAAAACAGAAGATTCAACGAAGAGATATGCAAGGAAATCTGCAGGAGTTTGGCAGAGAGCTCTCAGCATGGTAACTGCACCATCCTGGGATGAAGTAACCAGTACAGAGCAGCCAGTCCAGAGTGGCCCATTAGGACTCAAGAAGTAAGAATTTCATTGCCATCATCATGCCTTTTGCTGTTCAATATTAAACCAATGGAATTTCTAGATAATGTGATCCATAAAAGAAGGGTATGAGCAAAAAGAATATATATATATGATTTTTTCAAATAGGAAAAAGAAAGAGCAAAATACCATTCCCAGGTTAGTTGTGCAGTAGGCCTGATGAACAACCAGCCTGGATAGAAGACTGAAAATTTCTAAGAGTTTCTCCAAGTGGGAAAATTAACAGAACCTCTAAATAACCAAATGAGATTTACCTTTTAAAAAACTGAACTATGAAAAATTAGCATAAGGTACAAAAAAAAAATACTAAGCAAACTGAAAATATCAGCAATTATTAACTTCCAGAAAAACACAGAACATAAAAGAAATGCAATGAGGGTGGAAGGAATGTAGAGGGAAGAGGATTCAGGAAGGGGATTTGGGAAGGGTTTATAAGAGATAACTTTAACCCTAATCTAAAAAATAAGTAGAACGTCAATGGGCAGAGGGATAAGCTCATGGTATGTGCCATGAAGCGAATGCAGCAGAGTAGTTTAGCTAAATTGTCTAAAATTTAAATGTGAACAAGGGCCTGACAGAAAATATAAATACAAAAATAATTTTTCTCATCTTCTGTGGATTGCTGCCACACAAGAATCTAAGCCTAAATTTGCCATATATTCTAATGTTTTACAAGAAGTAAAATATCTTGATTTGTATATGAAAGAGCTCGATTGTTAAATCTTCACAATAATGATGCATAACATTAATATATATATATGTGTGTGTATATATATATATGTGTGTATGTGTGTGTGTAGATATATATGATAAAATAAGCTCAGGCCAAAAAAAAAAAAAATGGATCTGTCATGAGAACGTGGCAACTACCAGTTTGCAATCTCTGGATAAATCATGCATTTATTTTTTTCTTTTTTTGAGACAGAGTTTCTCTCTTGTTGCTCAGGCTGGAGTGCAATGGGCATGATCTCTGCTCACTGCAACCCCCATCTCTCGCCTTCAAGCGATTCTCCTGCTTCAACCTCCCAAGTAGCCAGGATTACAGGCATGTGCCACCACGCTGGGCTAATTTTGTATTTTTAGTAGAGACAGGGTTTCTCCATGTTGGCCAGGCTGGTCTCGAACTCCCAACCTCAGGTGATCTACCCGCCTTGGCCTCCCAAAGTGCTGGGATTACAGGTGTGACTCACAGCGCCCCAGCCAATCATGCATCTTAGAAGTGAGTGTGAGGCAGTATAAGACATAAACTAAGCCCAGGTTATAAGGGACCCTGAAATTCAAGGAAAGGAGTAATACTCAGAAGCTCTTGAATGTTGAGAAGGAGAATGATATAATGACAGCTATGGCTAAAATTATTGTTTTTTCTCTGAAATGTTTTTAAAAAATATATATTTACTCTCAGTAACAAAAGTAGGATATCTAACATATGGATGTTGTCCGAAAAATTTGTGATTATGCAGAATGAATAAGAGTCTCTAGATGCTTGAAAATGTAACCAAATGCACGAGCCACTCCTGCTTTTAAAATCAAATAACAAGGACAAGGTGTGGTAGAAGGAAAGTTATTTTATTTTCCAAAGTTAGCAGTGGGAGGGCGATTCAGGCTCTTGCCTAAACAAAACTGTGTCAAAATTATTAGGCAAAAAGCTAGGGTTAAAGAAAGAGAAGTTTGGTATGGAGGGCATGTGGGGTGCTTGAGGCAATGCAGGTCTATTTGATTTGTTGCAATCTGGTGAACGGGTTGTTGCCACCTTGGGCGCAACCAGCTTGTAAATTAGCCACTCCCTGAAGTAAGCTGGTGGGGGAGAATTGTACAGACATCTGAATTGTCTCCAGATTTAGTCTCTTGAACTTCTAAGCAAACGTAATTAGGTAAGCTAGAAATGCAAGGACATGCCTGGTGGAAAGAAGAAGAGTAAAGGTTATTATTTCGTTACTAAAAAGTTAATACAAATCACTGCAGAAGGAATAGGAAACGAAACTTAAAAATAGGGTATTCAGTTCCAAAAACAGGTCATTTAATTGAAGGGGATTTTGAAATTAGTGAAATATAGAAAAAGAAGATATGCGATATGTTTGTGTTCAAATTCCAGTTCTGCTACTGAAACCGGGGAGTTCCCAGATCCCCGTCGCAGGACCTATGGCACGGGTGTGGTCTGTTAGGTCCTTGCGGTTGCTCAAAGCCCTTATGCGAGGGGAAGCACGCAGACAGACAGGTGAACGAGCCCAAGTGGGCGTGTTGTGCTCTTTGAGCCTTGCAGTTCATGGACGACTTGAGTGTTAATCAGCTCAAAGGACCCTCTGCCTTTCTGCAAGGGCAGAGGGCCAGTGTGACAGCTTTCTATATCCCACGCTCTTGTCCAGTTTCCTGAAAAAAACTGGATAGCACACGGATTCCAAGGATGAATGCAGGAGTTTTACTGAGTGGTGGAGGTGGCTGTCAGCGGGATGGGCAGCCAGAAGCCGGGAATGGAGTGGGAAGGTGATCTTCCCCTGGAGCCTGGTTGTCCAGCTGCCGAACCTCTCTCCAACTGCCCCCAAGCAAACTCCTCTCTGCATTCAGATGTTTCTTTTCTTTTCTCTGCTGCCTCTTCTCTCTTTCTCTGCCGTGCCATTCTACCGTCCATCTGCTTGTCTCCTCATCTCCTCGCCTGCTGGTCTGCCTCTGGAGTCTGGGGTTTGGGGTTTATATGGGTACAGGATAGGGGGTGTCGTGGGTCAAAAGGCAACTTTCTGGGAGCAAAATCAGGAATGCGGATCCTCACTTAGGGCTGCCGATCTTCAGGCTTGAGGGCCGGGCCTTTGCCCGGGAACTGCCCTCTTCCACTGGTGTTTCCGTCTCCTGTCCATAGGTATTACTACTAACCAGCTGTGTGATGTCGTAGAATTTGGTTAGCATTTCTGGGTTTCCACATTCTCAACGCAATGGAAATAATACTTATTTCAGTTATCATAAAGATACCTGACATTATGCATGTAATTTTTAGTTTAGTGACTGTCATTTAATAAGTAATTAATAATTGGCAGGTATTTTGTCTTTTACTCATTTACTTATTCATCTTGTCTTCTTAATTGGTAACATCATACATCACCCTTATCTAAGATAGTTCAAAGTCTTTTGAATTGGGAGAAATCAATAGTTAAAACTGATCTTTGGAAATAAATGATTGAAGAACAATTTATTTCATAAAAAATATCATTGAGAGTATTTTCTGCTTCAGCATAAGAAGCAGAGCAGTATTTAAGAGGAATTTAACAAGGATTGTATTATTATAACTTAATTTAAGTTGACATCCTTCAACCAGAAGTTGTAAAGGAAGCCAGAGGCATATCAGGAGTGAGAAAAATGTAATAAGCCAATGTTTAGAGAAAAAAAAAATCTGATAAAAGTTTAAGTTGATAATAATGTGTATTGTAGTCTTTGTTTTTTATTTATTTTTACACTTACTTCCTTTAGCTGGTGCATTTTATATTTTAAACATGGCCTGAAAATTTAAGTCATATATGTTCCTGTCTATTTAAACAGTTTATTGTACTTCATATTTAATGGAGAGAAATGTTTGCAATTACTAAATGGATTATTCCTTTTGTAAAATCCATACCTGAAATAATTCTAGCTGCTGTGCCTGTAGTACAATAATAAAAAAACACCAATCATTTGGAAGTAACTACCACCAAAAGAAAAGGCAGACAGAGCTTAGCTTCTCTGGGACTTGCCCTGCAATATCAACCCTTTTTAAAGGAACAATAAAAGGTTATTAATGAGACAGAGTTTTCAAAGGAAACTTGTTTTAAAGTGGTACCTTCTAGAAGGTGGCCTTAGGGCCTAGCTCCTGAGAAATGCATTACTAAGAAATCACTGAAAAAGATTGCAAAGTGTTTTTACAAAGTGTTTTTTCAAAGTCTTCCTCATTTTTAGAATCACAAAGGCTGAGAGGAATCTTAGTTGAGAGGCAACATAATCACACTCTGTGACACCCAGAAACCCAAAGCTAAAGAGCCTTTGTCCTGCAGTTTCAAAACAGACTCCTTAGGCAATTCATTCATTTGCTAAAACTTTCACTGGGAGAAATTTACTTGAAAACGTAGGAATCCTCTAGAGATTGTCTCCCTCTCCTCTCCACTCCTTAAAAGGGTCTTCCTTAATTGCTATGTGATCTTGTACCGCCACTATCCTTCAAAGATATGCTTCTGTGATCAACTTTGGCATGAGCCAAAGTTGGAGAGCAAGCCTAGGGATTATAAAATTCATTATATTTTTTTTCTAATGGAGTTGGTCACCACCTAATAAAAACACAAAGCTTGGTCCTACCTACAGATCTCCAAGCATGCCAGTTCTCTCATAGAACCTCCTCCTTTCTTACCTTGGTAAGTTATTTTTAGAATTCCAGGTAATGGCTTCAAGAGCATCATTAAGCCTATGTAATAGTTATATTTTTCTGTAATTTTCCTTGAAACTCTTCAATTGAGGCATTGATTGAAATACACATAAATACACACACACCTACCCCACCATTACCACCACCCTAGGGATATACAGTCACCATTTGAAAAAGCAACCAGGTTTTATCTCAGTGCAATCCTAGTAAGTTTGCTGTTTAGCATAATAAATGCCAGAACATCATTTTCCACCTGGAATTTTACACTTGGAATATGACTAAATCCCAAGTAAAGCCACTTGTGGAAGTATATTTTAACCAAAAATAGAATAGAAGATTGGTTACCTTCAGTGAAGTTTTCATGCAATTTGTTAGTGGAATGCCTGAAAAGGCAGAGCAAGCTGAGTTGAGAGGACAAGTTTCATGAATACATGTCTATGAGCTTACTTGCCAATGCCTATATATGTGTGTATGTGGCAGGGTTCATTCTGACAGTTGCTTTTTTTTATTTTTCATTTTCATACCTGTTAGTGAAGCAGAAGGCAAGAAAGTAAGTAGTAATGGGTCTGAAATTTATTCCTTCTGGTGGGTTCTTGGTCTCACTGACTTCAAGAATGAAGCCTGCAGACCTTTGTAGTGAGTGTTACAGCTCTTAAAGGTGGCGTGTCTGGAATTGTTTGTTCCTCCCGGTGGGTCTGACTTCAGGAATGAAGCCGCAGACCCTCACGGTGAGTGTTACAGCTCATACAGGTAGTGCAGACCCAAGGAGTAAGCAGCAGCAAGACTTATTATGATGAGCAAAAGAACATAGCTTCCACAGCCTGGAAGGGGACCTGGGTTGCCCTTGATGGCTTGGGTGGCCAGCTTTTATTCCCTTACTTGGCCCCGCCCATATCCTGCTGATTGGTCCATTTTACAGAGCACTGATTGGTCCATTTCACAGAGTGTTGATTGGTGCATTTACAATATTTTAGCTAGATACAGAGTGCGTGATTTTACAGATTGATGATTGGTGCATTTACAATCCTTTAGCTAGACACAAAAGTTCTCCAAGTCCCCACTTGACCCAGAAGTCCAGCTGGCTTCACTTCTCAGTAATTGCTCTTCGACTCCAGGGTTTTTTTTTTTTTGAGATCAAGTTTCACTCTTGTTGCCCAGGCTGGAGTGCAATGGCATGATCTTGGCTAACTGCAACCTCTGCCTCCTGGGTTCAAGCGATTCCCCTGCCTCAGCCTCCCGAGTAGCTGGGCTTACAGGCATGTGCCACCACGCCTGGCTAATTTTGTATTTTTAGCAGAGATGAGGTTTCACCATGTTAGTCAGGTTGGTCTTGAACTGCTGACCCCAAGTGATCCACCCTCCTCAGCCTCCCACAGTGCTGTGATTATAGGCATGAGCCACCGCCCCTGACCATAATCCCCTACCTTTAACTATTGTAGGTCAACAAAATTTTACTGAAATCTATCAAACATAATTAAGTGATTGTGAATGACGAGTTATATAGTATGCAACATTATTCCACTCTTACCTCCCTCCCCAATCATTGGACTTTAAAGGTATTTTTAGCCTGAATACATAATACTTATAGAAATAGATCTCTCATTGTTCTCTTTCCCACAGTGATTTAGCTATCCTTTTCCAAATGTCCTGGCTCTTGCTGATACCTGTGTAAAAAGAAAAACTTTAGATGAATTAAATTAACAGGGTTTAATTGAGCAAACAGCAATTCGTAAACTGGGAATCCCTCCCTCATGCCCCTCAGCAAACCAGAATAAGGTCAGAAAGACTCCAGCACTGCCACATGGTCAGAAAAAATTTATAGGCAGAAAAGGGAAAGTAATTTACAGAAAACAGAACACAGGTACAAAAATAGCTGGATTGGTTACACTTCAACATTTGCCTTATTTGAACATGGCTTCAATAATGGGCAGCCTTTAGCCAAAACTTAGTGATTAGTATAAGTGTAAGTTACAGTCTGTTTATGCATCCAGTTAGGTTACAGTTCATTATGTACATAGAAACCTTTGAGCCAAACTTAATATATGTATAGAGTCAGCTTTAGACTAAACTTCATTTAACACCCGTTTTCTCTGTTTTGTTCAGTTATTTTTGTTTTCTCACTACCAATCTGAAGGCAGAGAACATGCTGTGGATTAAAAAAGTATATTTCCCTTATTTTAGTTTTCTCACCACCATACTGAAGGCAGAAAACATGGTGTGGTTAAAAAGAGTATAAACTTTAGAGGCATTTAGTACTAGAGTCAAATCCTGGCCACTCAATTTCTTAGCATTATGACTTGGGCCAGTAATAACTTATAGTTATAGTATCTCAATTATGTTCTGTGTAAAGTGAATATTGTAACCGTACAATGGGTTCACCTTAACCACTGCCTAGAGAAAGCCAATTTATCAAGACAGGTGAATTGAGATAGAGAAAGAGTAATTCATGCATAGCCAGCTGTGTGGAAGATATGAGTTTTATTATTAATCAAATCATTCTCCCTAGGCATTCAAGAATTAGAATTTTTAAGGATAATTTGGTGGGTGGGGGAAGGCCAGCAAGTTGAGAGTGCTAACTGGTTGGGTTGAAGATGAAATCATAGGAAGTTGAAGTTGTCTTCTTGTGCTGTGTCAGTTCCTTGGTTGGCAGCCACAAGATCAGATGGGCCGGTTTATAGATCTGGGTGGTGACAGCTTATCCATCAAGTGCAGGATCTGCAAAATAAGACTTATTATCTTAATAATAGGATCAAGCACCGATCTTAGGAGCAGGTTAGGGAGCTTCAGAATCTTGTAGTGTTCAGCTGCATGACTCCTAAACCGTAATTTCTAATTTAGCGGTTACAGAAAGTCCTACAAAGGCAGCCTAGTCCCAGGCAGGAAGGGGGTTTGTTTGGGAAAGGGCTAGTACCGTCTTTGTTTTAAACTACAAACTATAAGTTAAGTTCCTCCCAAAGTTAGTTGTGCATACACCCAGAAATGAACAAGGACAACTTGGAGGTTAGAAGCAAGATGGAGTTGATTGGGTTCGATCTCTTTCACTGTCTCAGTTAATTTTGCACTGGCAGTTTCAATATAATACCAAATTTACTTGAACTTTCTGAAAAATAAATGTGATGCCTATTCACAGTGCTTAGTATAATGACAGATACACAGCACACTCTCTGAAATTATTGGTTACCTATACTTTTACTTAGGCTAGTAGTGAATATACAAAGTAAAACCTCAGCGAATCCTTGCTGACTGGTTAATAGGTACAAGTGAATTTTTGTTTGTTGTAGGCTAAATACTATTATTTTTATTTGTGTTAAACATATTTTATTATAACTTCTAATATCATCACAATTTTTTTCGTGTCAAATTATGTGGTCTCAATAGGTGTAAATGTAAATCACCAATAACTTAATATCCAATTAATATTTTGGGGAAAAGACATTGCTGTTAATGCAAAATATCAAATAAAAAACAGGCATAGATAACCAGCATCTTTTCAAACACTTGAAACTTTAAGAGACTGGGTGCAGTGGTTCATGCCTGTAATCCCAGCACTTAGAGAAGCCGAGGCAGGCATGTCACGAGGACAGGAGATAGAGATCATCCTGGCTAACATAGTGAAACCCCAGCTCTACTAAAAATACAAAAAATTAGCCAGGCGTGGTGGCATATGCCTGTAATCCCAGCTACTTGGGAGGCTGAGGCAGGAGAATCGCTTGAACCCAGGAGGTGGCGGTTGCAGTGAGCAGAGATGGTGCCACTGCCCTCTAGCCTGGGCAACAACAGAGTAAGACTCCATCTCAAAACAACAACAACGACAACAGCAGGAACAAAACTTTAAGGAATAATGCATTTAGGATCACAATAGCTAACAATTGTTTATAAATTCTTTTTTCAAGTAAATCTTTTCCTTGTCATCATTAAATTTCTCAGCTAACATCAAAAATGCATAAAAACCCAGATGTGAAAATTAGACAATGTATTTGTCTTAATTATACTAAGAAGAGCAACTAAAAGAAAAAAGATTAAATCATTGACTTAGAATCTGATAACTTAAATCACCTACCATTTATGGTAGGCAAAAGAAACGAAATGAGTATAATCTTTGTATTTAATGCAACCTAATTTTTAAGTGTAAATTGACAGCTCAAATGCCAAAAGAACAAAAAGCATATAAACACAGGAAAACAGAGATTAGCATATTTTCATTTCCCTTCCATTTCCCTTCTTGTTTAGTGGACTGTAAGCTAATTATACCTTATTTGCCTAAAATGGCTTCGGTAGCATCTAGGCAAAGGTTGACACCTACAGAGCTAAAAAAAAAAGGTTTTAGCCTTGACTGCTGCATATCCTCTATATCATTTGTCTCTGTTTATCATTCAGGCCTGAGTAATGCAATCCACCAGAGAAACTGTGCTGTGCATCACGTGAGGTAGGAACTTGTGTCATCGTGGTGTGTTATTCTGTTTGTCACCACGTCTTTGAAACCGACGTAGATGGGTGAGAATACTTACGTATGCATATAGGATTGAGATACTTACATGGCAACGTTTTTTCACATATGTGTTAGCCACTTTGTAATTTTTAATATTTGGGATGCATTCTATTTACATCATAATTAATTTTGAAAATCAGTGTTTTTAAAATTGTACTATTTCTTATTTTATCAATTATTTAACTGTATCTAAATTATCAAACACAGGGCACATGGACTGTTGTCTGAGAATCTTTTTTCCATTCAAAGCTTTTTTTTTCCTTTCACTTTTTGCATTCTGAATTACTAAATAATGCTAAATAATGCAAAATAATTAAATAAAAAAAAAAAACAGGCATGGAAAACCAGCATCTTTTCAAACACTTAACACTTTTAAGAATAATGGGTTTAGAGTCATTAATAGCTAAGAATTGTCTATACATTCTTTCTTTAAGCAAATATTCTCCTTTTGCTTGTAATCATTAAATTTCTCAACTAATGTCAAAATGGATAAAAATCCCAGATACAAAAATGAAACAATGTATGTATCTTAATTATACTAAGAAGAGCAACTGAAAGAAGAAAAAGATTAAATAATTCACTTACAGTACACTAAAATTACTGGCATCATTAAGACACAAAAGCTCCAAAACCAACTGGTCAAGACCAAATCCACAGTTGCTGTGGAAATGGCAATTTTGTTTTATTGTCAATAGGGTAAGAATATATTGTGGGTTTGCATGTGTGTTTAAACTGTATATTAAGAATGCTACTTATGTTAATATCCTAAAATTTAAAAGATTTCTCAGCTGTCGATATGCTCTCTCTCACTAATATGTATATAATTTAATATATCAATAAACATGCTTAAAGCACATTAGATGGAGATCTGTCTGTACCAGTATGGAAAAAAACAATCTAAATGTATTTGCCTTGCCATGCTTGACATTGGATTAATGGATCAAGACTCCGGGGTTCGAATTCTAGTTCTACCCTTATTATGTGACATTGTGCAAGCTACTAATGTCTCTTTCTTTCTCACCTATAAATTAGGCATAATAGAAATAAGCACATCATAAAGTTTATGTGAAAATTAAGTGAGTTAATATATTTGAGATGGTATAGTAGAAGCTGTCACATAGTAAACGCTCAATACTTATTGACTATTATTATCATGTATTCATTACTTCTTCCAATAATAGGCATTTCTCTTAGCTCACACGAACTGCCTCCCTTTTGATTTCTAGAGGCAGAACAATTACTCTACAGATCTACATAATTTTATATGATATGTTTTTTTATGTGCAATTTTATATGATATGTTTCAAATCTAATTTATTATAGAAAAAAATTATAATTAAGTATTCAATATCCAATAGCCAAGAGGTAAGCACTGTATATATACATATCAGATATATTTTCATTTAATCCACTAAGTTAGGTGCCATTCATTATATCCTCCCCTCTGTGGAGAAAATGAAAGCACACAGAAAAACATAACATTTCATCTAAATTCTTATAGCAAGTATATATGGAAGTTGGGACATAAACTGGATCTATCTAAGGCCAATCTCTGTCCTCTTAACTACTCACACTATACTACCTGCCAGCCAAGCAGTATTCCAATAAGAAGATATGGCAAATAATTGATCCATAGAAATTCATCTTTTTTAAATGCTAAAGCTACTTGTTCTTTGCATAACTTATTCTGTATATTCTCTCTTACATAACCATGAAGACTGGAGAGTCACACTTGATATGTATTTGTAGAATTAAATTTATTTACATTAAATGCCATAGTACCCTTAATTTTTTTCACCAAGTTTTTGATTTACAACTCTTTAATTACTTTTATGACTTTCTTGACCCTGTCTTATTTCTCTTAATCTTTTTGTAAGGTGTGAAAACCAAAAGTAGATATGGCAAAGGTATGACTAATGCAAATTCTAATAGACGTTTCTATTTTGAGAGAAAAAAATCACGTTATTACATCTCAACTCAATTTTCCCTTTTATTGTGGAAAAGCTTAGCTTTCCTTTAACATAGAAAAAATGATATTTTACATTTGCCATCTTACCTACATTTATCCTAATTTGAAGGCAGACAGTTTCTAAGGTTCAGGATAAAGTTTAATATATAGGTAAGCTTTTCACAAAATAGGTTGGGTATACTTGTCCCTTGAGTTATCTCTTAGAAATGGGTTTTCTGCACAAAGAAGTTAAACCAACTATAGCTTCATCTTGGAAGTTTTCAATGTAAATTTAAAAATAAGCACTTATTTTTGCTTGATCTAGCATTCCCCATTTAATTGTCATAGAGCCCTTTTTTCTCATAAAACCTATGAGCATCCACTGCTCTTTTTTAGGGGACCCAACTAATTATTTACCTCATCTCTTCTTTCCTGCTTCCTACCCTGCTGACATTGCTAATTCTGGGGGAAAAAGAAAGTCTTAGAACAAGAAAAGGATATTCAATTACTAGACATTAAATACAGTTTAATTCGTGATCATATTTATGATAGCCAACAGAGAATGGGGATTTAAGATCACAGGAGAAGATGATTTTATAGAAAAGTTACAGGAAGCAGTTTCCAAGTTAGTATTGTTCAATCTTGATTCAGTCACCTAGCACAGGAATTGGTTCTAGGCTTCGTTAAGTTTCATTCTTTTAAGATGTGAGACATAGTGTTAAACCTGACTAAGCATATTTTATTAGTTATGTGGCACTAAATTTGATTCTTGAGGTAAATAAAAAATTAATATTTGGGAAGATATGCTTTTATAACTATATAGTGACCTATCTGCACACAAATAAGTAATGCACGAAAGGAAGTGATGAACAGTGCAAATAGAGTGCTGAGAGTATTTAAGGAGGAAGGTAATGCTTTTGATATTTAATGGAAGAAGAGCTACTTCAATTAGATTATAAAGGATGAGTAGAATTTAGAAACACTAATTATTTAAAGTTTAGGTTCAGTAGTTGAGAGGCATTTCAGCTACTAAGGGGGAAATGTAGGCAGACAAAGAAACATGGTATTAACAGAAACATCCAAGGAATAATGCATTAATCAATTATTCATATAGCTGATATGAAGGTTAACACAGATAACAAAGAAGACTTCTGCTTTAGGTAATAGTATATAATTTAAGCCAACGATCCAATTCAGATCAAACATTGGCAAAAAAAAATTTTTTTTTAATTGTATGGATTATTCTGTTGACCTTCTCTTTCTGGACTGGCATGCAAGGAGCTAGACAAAAAGCTAAACAAACTGAAAATTTAGAAGAGCTAAACAACTCTTCTTAAATCTATTAGAGCATTTAAGTTATAGGGCAAACTGCTCCCCCAAAATTGGAGGGGCAGGAATATACAAAGAATCATAGCCACCAGACCAGAAGCCCAAAAGTAAAAGCCTGCTGCTGGGGCCAGTACCAGAGGAAACATACTAAATATATAGTAGTTGATGAATTGCTGCAAGCTCAACATGGATAGCTTGGAAATAAAATACTTTACAAAATTTTACATTCAGGAGCTCCTCCAGGTTCTCAGGGTGAAATCAATGGAAAACTCCCTTGTGCTTCTGGTAGGAGGGCAGGAAAAGTAACCATTCTGAAATATGCCAGGGCATTCTGTTCTCTTTAACAAAAGTCTGCCCTCAAGGAAAACAATTGTGCCAAAATGTTCAGTACCTTGGGTTTTACCAGAGCCTAACCAGCATGGGAAAAGATTAGCCCCCAACTCTAGCACTCTTTAGCCTACTGAGACATCTTGGAATAGGAGAACTATAGAGACAGTAAAAAGATGATTTTGAGATGATCGGGGGAAAAGAATGAATAGGTAGAGCATAGGGAATTCTAGGCAATGAAACTTTTGTATGATACTATAATGATGGATACATGTCATTTTACATTTGTTAAAATCCATAGAATGAAGAATGCAAAAAGTAAATCCTAATGTAGACTATAAACTTTAGTTAAGAATAATGTATTAATATTGATTCATCAGTTGTAATGAACTTACAACACCAATGCAAGAAGTTAATAATATGGGAAATTGTGTGAAGTGTGCAGTGTGTGTGCGTGCACGCGTGTGTGTATATGGAGGTGGGGAGGTAGCATACGTGAACTCTCAGTACATTCCCTTCAGTGTTTCTAGAAACTGAAAACTGCCCTTTAAAAAGTCTGTTAAAAATATATGATTGAAGACATAGAAATCTAATAAGATGGTACAAAAATATCTCAGAACTCAGGAAATGTTATGGTCCCAAGAAAATAAGAACCATCATTTCCTCTGGGGTATTTCAGGGGAAGAGTTGATGAGATAAGAGACTGAATGTAGGCTTGATTAACTTGGAAGAGACAGAAATGAACCAGATAAAAATCATGGAACATATAAATAAATAAGTAATTTCATACCAAGGTATAATGATTTCTTAGATACAGCTAAAGTAAGAATTAGTAAATTGAACTATACATCAAAAGAACTCAAACAAATATACAAGAAAAAAACAAACAACCCCATCAAAAAGTGGGCAAAGGATATGAACAGATATTTCTCAAAAGAAGACATTCATACAGCCAACAGACACATGAAAAAATGCTCATCATCACTGGCCATCAGAGAAATGCAAATCAAAACCACAATGAGATACCATCTCACACCAGTTAGAACGGCAATCATTAAAAAATCAGGAAACAACAGGTGTTGGAGAGGATGTGGAGAAATAGGAACACTTTTACACTGTTGGTGGGATTGTAAACTAGTTCAACCATTATGGAAAACAGTATGGCAATTCCTCAAGGATCTAGAACTAGATGTACCATATGACCCAGCCATCCCACTACTGGGTATATACCCAAAGGATTATAAATTATTCTACTACAAAGACACATGCACACGTATGTTTATTATTTATATGTATATTTTTTAATATATATTTATGAAAAAGTCTATACATCAGCAATAAAAAGACAAAGAGAAATTTTTTTAATGGTCAAAAAATAGAATGATCACTTCACAAAAGGAGATATACAAATGGCCAATAAGGTCATAAAATGATTTCAACATCATTGGTGATTAGGAAGATAACATTTACCAGAATTTCTAAAGTAAACAAACAAGTTTGTGATAATAATACTAAATATTGACAAAGATGCAGAGTAATCAGAACACTGTTTAATTGTTCATGGAGTGTAAAACACTTTGAAAATGTTCTGACAGGTTTTTATAAATCTAAAATTTATATGTCCTATAATGTAACAATTTTCCTTATAGGTTTTTACCCATGAGATAGGGAAGCATATGTTCACTAAATATTTTTCTAAGAATGCTCATGGTAGCTTGATATATCACAGTGGCCAAAAACTAGAAACAACCTAGGTGCTCATGAATAGGAGAACAGAGAAACAAACTACTATATATTCATACAATTAAATACTAACCAGCAATAAAAAGAATGGAGCAAAAGTAGTCACAACAATATGGATGAATCTTTAAAATATTATACTAATGAAAGAAACTTTATCCCAAAATGTATATACTGTATTATTTTATTCATATGAATTTGGCCACATTAATCTGTATATGCATATGTCAAAACTTACTCAACTGGGCTAGGCATGATGGTGCACACTTGTAGTCCCAGCTACTCAGGAGGCTGAGGCAGGATAATTACTTGAGCCCAGGAGTTTCAGACATGCCCAGGTAATAAAGTAAGACCTCTACCTCAAAAATAATTTATTCAATGGTAATCAAGATTGTACACTTCACTCTGATATGGTTTGGATCTGTGTCCTCACCTAAATCTCATGTTCAATTTTAATCCCCAGTGTTGGAGGTGGAGTCTGGTGGGAGGTCATTGGATCATGGGGGAGATTTCTCATGGTTTAACACTATCCCCCTTGGTGTTTTTCATGGTGATAGTGAGTTATCATGAGATTTGGTTGTTTTAAAGGTATGTAACACCTCCCCCTTCTCTCTCTTGGTCCTGCTTCTGCCATGTAAGACCCTTGCTCCCACTTTGCCTTCCACCATGATTGTAAGTTTCCTGAGGCCTCCCCAGAAGCCAAGCAGATGCTAGAATCATGCTTCCCATACAGCCTGTGGAACTGTGGGCCAGTTAAGCCTCTTCTCTTTATAAATTGCCCAGTCTCAGGTATTTATAGCAATACAAGAATGGACTAACACACACTCTATGTAAATTTATCTCAAAAATCAAAAAACAATAAAACCCATAAACATTTATTGAATTTATTCTAATGATATGAATATTGGAGAGTTTAGGAATGTGTATTATCTGTAACTTATTTTTTCTTTGTAATGCTTCAAAGACATGAATTAGTAGATAACTAGACAGGTGGGTAGATACATCAGACTGTTAACATCACTCTGAAGGGATGCACAGTTATTATCATGGGCCCCAGAGGAGCCCTGAAGAGTGACTTCAATCATATCAATGTTCATAACACATATCTGTATTTAAAAATGAATTAATTAGCAAATTAAATAAATTTTAAAAAATTGTATCAAGGTAGAACTCCATCTGCTTAGAAAGAAAAGTAAGAGGCTCCAGTTTGACAAATAATGGCGAAATAACTAGCTGCCATTTCCATTGTCTTTAGTCATGTACAGAACATAATCAAGGGTATTACACAGCTTTTGTAGTAAGATGGGTTTTCTGTATGCTCACTTATTTATCAACATCCTTATTAAGGAGAATGGATCTCATTTAAATACAAAATGTATTAAGTAAAAAATATATCTGCGGGTTCAGATGAGGCTAGGTGTTACTCGTTCAGTATCTCAAGCCCAGAAAGAGGAGGTAATCCTAGAAAAAAATGACATGAAACTTGTATCAAACTCAGCTGCTTTGGTTCAGTAAGCCAACAGTTAAAAACAAAAGTAGGTCTATGACTGTACCGTCTTGAATGCACCTGATCTCATCTGAAAAAAAAAAAAAAAAAGTTCAACAGGCTGATAAAAGGATCTACGAGTTGTTCAGCTGCAGAAACAATGAGAAGCTGGTTGAGTACATACGGACATAAAGATGGGAACAATAGACACTGGGGACTAATACAAGGGAGAGCATCATGGCAAGTGTAGAATAGAAATACTAACTATTGGGTACCTATCTGAGAGACGCTGTAAATTCAAATTTGAGCTCTTCCACTTTATAGCCGTGCAGTTTGGGACAAATTAGCTTATTTTCATTTAGCTTTAATTTCCCATTTGCACAAAGGGCATTATAATTATTCTTGCTATAATTTAAGGTTTAAGTGAGTTAGTTCATGTAAATGTGAGAAAAACAGCTCTGGCACATAGTAAATGTTAAATAAATATTAGGCATTAATGTCATTATTATCTTCACCAACATTAAATCATTGAAAGTAAAATGAGGGAAAAGGAGAAACTAAGTTTGACTAAATAGATGGAAATTCAGCCGGGCGCGGTGGCTCACGCCTGTAATCCCAGCACTTTGGGAGGCCGAGGTGAGTGGATCATTAGGTCAGGAGATCGAGACCATCCTGACTAACACGGTGAAACCCCGTCTCTACTAAACAAAATACAAAATATTAGCCGGGTGTGGTGTCGGGCACCTGTAGTCCCACCTACTCAGGAGGCTGAGGCAGGAGAATAGCGTGAACCCAGGAGGCGGAGCTTGCAGTGAGCCTAGATCGCGCCACTGCTGTAAACCACAAAAGATCTAAGACAGGTCTCAAATTCAGAAGTTTATTTTGCCACAGCTAAGGACATGTCCAGGAGAAAAACATACAGAATCACAGATCAATCTGTGGTCTGTGCCTTTCTTCAAATATGAATTTAAGGGATTCAATATTTAAAAAGGAAAAGTGGTCTAGATGGGAAAAGAGGGAGGGTATGGTGCATATTGCAAGAGAAAAGGAGCAGATAGGGGAATAGTCAATTATGTATTTGTTTCATGCTCAGCAAATTGGTACTTTACGTAAGATCAGCTGAACATAGAGTAGCTACCTGTGGAGATGTTAAATCCTTTGTTCGTAGCTATTTGCTTAGCAACAAAAGAAAACACAGCTTTTTGCATGACTCAACTTTAAGCTTAATTTTTCTTTTTGGCACAGTGAATTGGGGTCCCAAGTTTTTATTTTTGTTTTACATTTCTTCTCTTTTTTCCTTTTAAAATCTTTAGGAGAAAGAAGTTTAGAAGAAAACGAGTCTCTGCTTGGGTTTTTTCTGATGTTTTGCTGATAGCACAGTTTATTCCTAGAGGGATAGGTCCCATGTTACTAGGCAAACTCGTTTTTAGCAGGTTGTGAAGACTCATGTCTCATGAAGAAAACAAATAGGAGGAGTAAGAGAGAAAGAAAACAAAGCAAAAGATGGAAAATAAAAAGCAAAAAGGTAACACAATCCTGGAAAACTGATAGAAGCCGTATTATTCTGAAGTCCATAAATCAGTAGGCAGGTATGAAAATGTTTCATACATATGAATAAGTTGTTGTTATTTTCCTTGAAAGTTTAAGTCATCTTTTATCCATTTGCAGAAATTTAAGAAAAGCATAGCTTAATTTTTAGTGTTTTCAAATCAGGAAAAATGGCAATAGAAGAAAAAAAAATTCATTATTTCGGAGACTTGCAGCTGGAACAATTTTAGGATTCAGTCCAAATTGTAGAAAATAATAAAAACTGAAAAACACTGGACAAGGCAAGAATCTAGTAACAGGTATAGAATAGTTTATTTTGAAACACAATATTCTCTCTTTAATTCCCCGATTTTATTGAAGAATAAAAGATAGTAAGACCAATTAATTTGTAAAATAAATTGTTGTCTTATTATATACTTGGCTTGATTATTTGCATAAATTGCAGGAGAAACAATTATTTGCCATATAGGATCTCTCTTTTAATTGGCTTTCCTGGAAACTTTTCCATAAAGAATCTAAGATTAAGAGTTTTTAAAAAGCCTCAAGCTCAGCCAAAAATTTATTTGTCTGCATATACCTGTAGGAAATGAGTGAATTCCTCTCTTTTTAAGGTCCTGATAAAACTTGGGGTTACTAGGCCTGCCAGAAATTGGCATTCTTTGCATACCCTATAAAAGACAAAGTATGAGACCAGTTTTCCCAGGGGCCCTTTTATCAGCTCTCTAAGTCAGCCTCATGTTCTCAAGGTTATATGAAAATATGTCATTCCAGTCAAAGCATTGGTAAAATAACCAGCGTCTTCAATTATGTACGTTGTAAAAGAAAACAGTTTCTCATTGAATTTATGAAAATAACTATATTGCCATAGATCAAGAATATTCACAAGTAGTTTCTAAATATTAGAGACATTATGTAGAAATAAATTGTGTTTTAAATTCTGCTCACTAGAGAATACTCAATTGTTAAAAGCTATAAATGCTTAAAATAAGAAAGTTTTCTTGACTCTGAAATACAAAACAAAAAGAATCAGCAAAAGTTTTCTTTCTGGCCCGGCGCAGTGGCTCACACCCGTAATTGCAGCACTTTGGGAGGCTCAGGCAGGCAGATCACGAGGTCGGGAGATCGAGACCATCCTGGCTAATATGGTGAAACCCTGTCTCTACTAAGAAATACAAAATATTAGCTGGGCTTGGTGGTGGGCCTCTGTAATCCCAGCTACTCCGGAGGCTGAGGCAGGGGAATAATTTGAACCCAGGAGGTGGAGGTTGCAGTGAGCCGAGATTGTGCCACTGCACTCCAGCCTGGGCAACAGAGTGAGACTCCATCTCAAAAAAAAATATATATATATATATTTTTTAAGTCATAAAAGATTATTTTCATCTTCTGTTAGCTCAATCCATGAATTTAACTTCTGTTTTTCTTAATATTGGTTCAACAATCCTCATGAACATATCAGCCCTCCATGAGAGTTCTGGAAATTTTTCTCCATATTCCAATGGCACAATCTCTTAATTTATTAGGAGCCTATATTTAGATTATAGAATTCCTCTTAATTATATAGCTGATTATAAGTCACCCTATAAAAGGATCAAAGTGAAACAACAATTGTGATGACAAAAGTCTTAG
Organism: Piliocolobus tephrosceles; assembly: GCF_002776525.5. Taxonomy (NCBI): domain Eukaryota; kingdom Metazoa; phylum Chordata; class Mammalia; order Primates; family Cercopithecidae; genus Piliocolobus; species Piliocolobus tephrosceles. The sequence goes on along the minus strand of NC_045444.1, from coordinate 25,301,847 downwards.
AACAGTATGGTGAAAGATAAACTGATGGGAAATTTGGTCATTTCTGTGGCATCCCAAAATTTTACATTATAACCATAATTACTACTAATAATACATACTAAGATATATCAGAATTATAAGAATCTCATACAATTTTGGAAAACAAACAAATAACAGATTTATTTCAATGTGTTATTATTTAATCCAAATAATATAAATCTAATCCAAAGAAGGTTAAACACCATTTTGTACTTGACAACACTGCCTGTATATTATTACACTAAATAAGCCAAATGTATCTCTTTGGGACTTCAGGGCACCTAATATGAACTAATCAATGAGGTCAAAAGACTAAATTTAAGATTTCATTTTGGAAATTTTGTCAAATATCAAAAGTTTAAATTATTTGATATCACAAAATAGTATCGCAGGTTATTGTAAAATCAGCCAGTCCCCAATATTTTTGTCACCAGGAACTGGTTTTGTGGAAGACAATTCATCCACGAATGCAGGGGTGGGGATGGTTTCAGAATGAGGCTGTTCCACCTGAGATCATAAGGCATTAGATTCTTATAAGGAGAGTGCAACGTAGATCCCTTACATGCACAGTTCACATTAGGGTTAGTGCTCCTGTGAGAATGTAATGCCACCACTGATCTGATAGGAGGTGGAGCTCGGGGGTAATGCTTGCTTGCCTGCCATTCAACACCTCTGTGTAGCTTGGTTCCTAAAGGGACAGGAACCCGTATTAGTGCATGGCTCAGGGGTTGGAGATCCCTAAAATAAGCCATTCATTTAGTTAAAGTGTTAACCCAAAGACTTCAAAAAAAGAAGCAAAAGGCTTTATTCTTTGAGATAGGAGACTTATATTCCCAAATAATAAGCCCTAATAAACACATTATGAGGCCAATTAAATCTGTCTCTCAAATCTTATAAACAGATCTATAAAATTTTAATCCTCTTGACCGAAAGATATAATTTCTATAAACCTTTTTATAGTCTTTCATTTATTTTTTCAAGTTAAATAATGGGTGGATGCTCCAAGAAAACCTTGTTAATATGATACAGGGGCCCTGCTGCTGGTCTTGCATTAGTTTACCTGTGATAATGATTTTTAATTTATAGAGAAACTGAATGAATTATGTCTCTCAAAATCAACCCTTAAAATCTCACAGGCCCATCTCTTTTGTGATAGCCTCTAGGCCTAGAGGGGTTGAATAGTTTTAATTTCTGACTCTGTGTCTCGCAAATATAGTTTATTTTGATTGTCATCCTTTCCTAAGTCTGAAGATGACCATCTAATCGGTGTCAGCGTTTAAGATTTCGCAGTACTTGGTATCCTTTTTAGACCCAGGAGTTAAAGTCTTGTAACTTAAGAGCACAAGGACTTCAAAAGCAATATGAAAAGTTACATGGATATAATAACCCTAATCTTTTGTAATCTCAGTTTTCCTAGGCAAATCAAAAAAAAAATAAGTAACAATGATATGGAAATTATTTCAATAAAACATAAAATCTGTTTGTTAGGTCAGTTATCAAAAAGGAAAAAGAAGGCCTTCTGCAGTGTGATTGCTCTTCCCTATGGGGAGTCCATTTAGAGTTCAAAACTAATGAAAATAGTACTTGAATTCGTTAGACATAGAAAGTGTGTGTCCTGGGTCTTAAGTGAATGTTTCTCACTTCATGGAAGCCAAGAGCACAGAATGTTATATTGAAATAAAACATTTTCTTTAAACCTTCATGATAAAAACCACATCAGACCACAATCGCGTTAGAACCTGAGAAAAACAGGTTATAGAGGCTGATGGAAAAGTTAAAGGAGAAAGCTGGAAACATTGAGATGCAGTAAAAGGTAAACTGTTGGGTTAAAAAAAATTGAAATCTCTTGTGATTTTGTTGTTCTAATCAATTCTTTAGTTTATTAGTATATTTTTAATATCAAAGTCCAATCTCTAGAAGCGGTATTATAAATACTTACCTTTTAATTAATACCCAACCTGATCAAATAAAGTTTATTTTTCCACAAATTCACTTTTTACAAACCTTATTATGACTTACACAAACCATTGACAAAAAGCTCGAATGTCCTGTTTTATCCTAAAACCCCTTTTTCTTAAATATTAGTCAATTTATTTTAGAACAAAAAAATTTACCATACAAGATTTTTTCTCATATAATTTACCTTTTAAACTTTCTTAATAAAAACACCTCTATATATTTATAACTTTCTTTTCATCTCTTATTTACTGGTTCCTTTTACCTTGTTTTACAAATAGCCTTTGAATTAGAGAAAAATTGTTTCCTTGTATAGAAAAGCATTTTTTTGTTAAAGTTCTATAATTAAACAAAAATTAAAAATTTCTCAGATATTTAATAAATATCTATTATTTAATTTAATCTTAGATTCTAAAGTATATGACAAGTTTATTTATAAGCACTTATACCATTACATGGACCTAATTAACTAGTTTTTTCATAGTTTACCTCTATTACTTATGAAAACTGTGATAGTCATCATTTAAAGTTATTTCCCTATTAGCCATTTTTATAGTCTGTGAATTTCAGGTATTTACCTAAGTATAAAGTTTAAGTTTAAATAAATGTGTTCAGTGTTTTGTTTTGTTTTGTTTTTGCCTATAACTCAGGATTTAGCTATTTCACTAAACCAACAATATTAAATGTTTTATTTATAAAAATCTTACAAAGATAATTCTTTTTTGAGCTGCCTTTAAGTTTTTTAAGCCTCACACCAAAATCTTGACACCTTATAATATTTGGCAGGGATAAACATAAAACCATCTTGCTAATAAACCTAACTAATAATATATATTGACAATTCGGAAAACATTTCTAATTTTATTTTACCAATAATTTTAAAGCCAGTTTATTTATTAAATATTCACTTAAGTCATGTGACCTTGAAATGCATTTGGGCTCATTTGCTGAATTTATGAGTACTTTTATTTTTAACCTAATTTGGTATCTTGTGGCCACAATACATAGCGAAACACATGTACATACACATAACGCACCTAAGCACACATACACACTCATACAAATAAAGATTTTATAGTTTTTACTTGTAACTCTAGCCATGAAAAATCAATACAAACTTATCACTTTATAAAATAATGGTTGGATGTGAATGGTGGTTTTTATCTCAACACCAGTAAAAAGGTCCTTTAAAGTAGAAAAAAAAATTACATTTTTCTAAGCAAAAACCACATCCTCATGTCTTTTGTAAAGTACCAAAAACACATCTAACCTTCCTACTATTCTACTAATTTCCAGTGAAAAACCCTGGATTACTTAATTTGACATAACATGATTTTAAATGACTGAAGATAATTTTGAAACTAAATTTACCAAATTAATCTTAGCAAAGTTTACTAAAGTCATGTGAACAGAAATGCCTCTGAGCTAGCTTCTATTAATTTGACAAACACTTACTTTTAGACAATTAATTAGAGCTCTTTCATATAACTGGTAGTTTCATATTATTTCTACATAACACATATAAATATATGGCACATATAAACAGACCCAGACAGAGGCGGATCTGTCTTATACATTCAAGATTTTTCATTTGCTTGTTTAAAAAATGTTGCCTTCCCTACTTTAGACTATTAACTTCTTGATTATGTGTTTCATGTCCTAAATAATTGCTAACTAGATGCAACTCTAAATTTGCATTCCTAAAGACATGACTTAGGTGAAGCAAGGTAGAAAATGAACATCTCAAAGGCACAATCTAATTTTGAATTAGATTGAAAAAAAGGAAATTTCTGTTATGTAAACTTTAAGCTATTGCCTTCACTCTAGTTATACTTCCTAGTGGTTTAGATTCAGAGACAGAGATGCTGATATGGTTTGGCTGTGTCCACAGATCTCATCTTGAATTACAGCTCCCATAATTACCATGTGCCAAGGGAGGGACCTGGTGGCAGGTAACTGAATCATGCGAGTGGGTCTTTTCTGTGCTGTTCTCATGATAGTCTCATGAGATCTGATGGTTTTATAAAGGGGTGTTTCCCTACACAAGCTTTCTTGCCTGATGCCACGTAAGATGTGCCTTGCTTCCCCTTTGCCTTCTGCCATGATTGTGAGGCCTCCCCAGTCATATGGAACTATGAGTCAATTTAACCTCTTTCCTTTATAAATCACCCAGTCTCAGGTATGCCTTTATTAGCAGCTTGAGAACAGACAAATACAGATGCTCTTACAAAATGGAGATTTCTTTTAAAGTTGTAAATTTTCTTTATAAAGAGTTTTGTTAAAGTCGCTGAGTTTGATACTTGGTATTTTCAGTTTAGCTTGATTAGATTACTGGCTTTTGGGTGGAGCTCTTTAAGGAACAGGGCAAACAAAGCATGTACAATTTTCTTATCTAAATGTGCAAAGAAATGAGTAGCCCCCCTGTAGTAATGGATATTTCCTGTAACCTATCCCTAACCCTCACTAACATTGTAGTTCCTGTCCAAAATTACACACACTAAGGTCAAATCCTCTCATAGTATAAGATAATCTTTGGTACCCACAAAAGCCAAAGAGGTTAGGTAATGCAATGCAAAAAAGCAGAGCTTTAGACCTAAGAAGAATCTGCCCATGACTCTTGAAATTCCACAGAGAAAGCAGAACACCCCAAAAGGGGATGAATGGCACCTTTATCCTGAGTTCTTAAAGAGGTCGGTGTATTAGAAGCCATTAGAAGCCTTCTCTAATTTTTATTTATTTATTTATTTATTTATTTATTTATTTATTTATTTATTTATTTTCTTTCTTTGGTTGACACCAAAAGGGAAACTTATTTCAGAAGTTTATTTTTCCAAGGTTAAGGACATGCCCACAAGGGAAAAACACAGAATCACAGGACAAAAGGGAAAGGAGGAATAGAATGGAGTAAAAGTAAACAAAAAAACATTTCTTTAAGAGGTGTTGGAGAGGATGTGGAGAAATAGGAACACTTTTACACTGTTGGTGGGATTGTAAACTAGTTCAACCATTATGGAAAACAGTATGGCAATTCCTCAAGGATCTACAACTAGATGTACCATATGACCCAGCCATCCCACTACTGGGTATATACCCAAAGGATTATAAATTATGCTACTACAAAGACACATGCACACGTATGTTTATTGCGGCACTATTCACAATAGCAAAGACTTGGAATCAACCCAAATGTCCATCAGTGATAGACTGGATTAAGAAAATGTGGCACATATACACCATGGAATACTATGCAGCCATAAAAAAGGATGAGTTTGCGTCCTTTGTAGGGACATGGATGCAGCTGG
>NC_045444.1:25287586-25296171 GCF_002776525.5 Piliocolobus tephrosceles | reverse complement strand
TTTTTTTTTTTTTTTTTTTTTTTTTTTTTTTTTTTTTTTGCAGCTGTGTGAAATTTTAGCCAATTCAGAACCCTGTTCCCCATAATTTGAAATTCTCATTTGGATTTCACCAAGTTGGGTAGAGTTGGTCAAATCTGATGGGAAAAAGACTGAAGCAACAATGACAACAAGGAGGGCATGGTAATCCACATGTTGTCAAGAGAAAAAAAATAGGTAAGGGAAGAGTCAATTATGTATTTTTCTCATGCTCAGTAAATTGGCACTTTGCATAAGATAAGCTGAACACAAAGTAGCTACCTGTGGATATATTTAACCTTTTATCTGTAGCTATCTGCTTAGGAAAAAAGGAAAGACAGCTTCTCATACAACTCAACTTTCAGCCTACTTTTTTTTTCCCTTTGGGCATGGTGGAGTATCAAGTTTTTATTTTCCTTTCACAAAGTCTTGTGCTTTATTCTATGACAATTAATGAAGAAAACAATTCCCTGATGTTTGATAAAGCATAGTAGAGAAGAAATTTTCCAGATCGTCCCAATAGGTATATAGACTATGGCCATGGGATTTTTGCAGTAGGGGAGAAAGAGATATGGTTCAACTTTGCATACAGCATGGGCAAGCGAGAATTAATAACCAAGGAGCAGGACAGGAGGTCAATGTATGAAAAACTACTTAAGAGGAGATATTGGGGGCAAGGAAGATTCTAGTTAAACCAACCTAAGTGGCTTCTTGCTGCAGATAGGCCAGAGTGAGCAGCCATCACCTGTGAAATGGTAGATAAGGAATCATTCATCAGATGTAGAGGGTGAGCCAATATCAAGGGTGCAGGGTTTTTGTAAAAATTAGATTTTACCAGTAAATACACAGATGTGCTTAGGAGAAGATTCAGAATCCTGACTAAAGTTCGGTCAAGCAAAGAATCCTTGTCACAATGGAGCACTAAAAAATAATTAATAATAATGTAATTATTTTGGGATATTGTAATTTTATAGATGAGAAACTTAAATGGAAAGGAATTAACTACCTTTTCTGGAATGACTTTAGGAAGTAAATGAGGAGCAGAAATTCAGCAGCTTCTGAAAGCTTAAAGTGGCAGTAGGATATAAAGTGGATGCGAAGGGAGAAGTCTATAAGCAGGGGGACAAATTAGGAGACACTTTCAATATCCCACGGTAGTGGGAATAGAAAATTGGGGATGGATGAGAATCAACAGGATTTGAAAGAAGGTTTAGTGTGGCAGCAAGAGGGAAATTAGAGGAGTTCTTGCTATTTGGGGCTGGAAGCCTGGAAAAATGGTGGAGCTATAAACAACAACAGAGATCACAGGAGTAGTAGCAGGTTTGCACTGGCGAGATAAAACATTCAGACAAAATGTAATTATGGGGTCAGTACATTAATCATCATACTAACAATGTGTATTAAATATTGCATTATGAGAAGCTATGCTTGACAAAGCAAGCTAGGTAGGTCTGCCATCAAAATCTCACAGCAGGAAGAAAGGAAGGTAAATGCTGCAGCTTGAAGCCCAGCAGGGTAGATAGCTGAGGTAAAGGATTGACCTGAGCATTTGGTGAGCTCCCTCATGGTAAAGCCCTGGGCAGTTTAGAGGCACTTTGAAATCAATGAGAAACAACAGGAAAGAGAAGGGTTCAGGCAGGATGGAAAGAAACCTGTTACAAATTTTGCATGTGATGTATCCTGTCAGAACTGCCTGAGCCTGGGCCAGGTTTTCAAGAGGCAGGGCTTGGTATAGGGTGGTAGAGACCTGGCTGCCAAGCTGCAAGGAGGGAGCTAAAAGCTTTGTGCAGGAACAAAGCTAGAATCAAGCTAAGCTGGAAGGCAGAGACCAGGTGCAAGGCAGTAAGAAAGCTAAATCACCTAGGCAAGAACAGGCAGATCGGAAACAGATGAAGTGAAAGCAGCAGCATGTGGAGACATTCCATGATGGTCTGGAGTCTCAGACTGTGTCTTTTCATAGGAAGCCTCAGGACTTGGCTATGGCTGATGAAGAAGTTTGTTACAGGAACTGCGCTTGTTCAGACACACCAAAAAAGGGCAGAGAATTCCAGGGTGGCCAACAGACAAACAGATGAAGATGAGCAAAATAAAAGGAGTGTGACTCACGTCATTCTCAAGCTAAACAGGAACCAAAAAGGCACCTTTGCAAACTATTTTCCCAACTTTTTTTTTTTCCTCTGACTGCTTTATAAATCCCTATTCTTTGTTTTGTTTTGTTTTCAAAGAAATTCTATGTTTTACAAATGACACTCTCCCACAGAGCTCTGTCTCCAAGATTTGAAAGCTGGCATATGGCTGTTTTGAAGAGGGAAGCTTGGGCCACTTCTACCCATATCATGTGCATCTCATAGATAACAGTGAACCCTCGACTCCCTGGCTGCCAATCTTTCATCTTTCATCTGTACCAAATTCACAATGATGAGGGAGAAAGAAAAGCAATTTAATTCTCAATGGTACTTCATATAGCTGCTGAAAAACATCCTTTCTGCTTTATACCAAGTAAGTAGTAATAACATAGGAACACTGGAAATTGTCAGTTGGAGGGTTAAAATGGTGGAAGGAAAGTTCTACAGAATAAATCTGTGTAATGAGGAAAAATATATACATGCTACAGTGGGTTTTCATCATGGAGTCTAAAAACATCCACTTATCCTCTGCAAAGAACTTGTTACAGCTCATTTTCTATTTGTGTATGTAACTCCATCCCAAGATGAGCATCTGTCAAGCCAGGAAAGCACAACATTTATAATATTGTTTTCATTCTTGACTGAACACATGAAAAGCACAAAATCTAGTTAGAGGAAGAGCGTATGTGTGTGGAGTTTGTCTCAAAGCCTTTGCCACCAACTCTCCCTTTCTTATTATTTACAGACTATTGATAGGTTTTTCTCAGAAGGATAGGAGAAAGAGAAAATGAATCATTGGTATTTCCTTTCAGGTGGCTCCAGGAATGGCATGGGAATGAAAGAAATTGCCTAGCTTTTTATAATCTTTACATTTTAATTTTTAAATGTCTCATTATCATCACATTAGAAGCTGCATTTTCAGTTTTCCTCAACTTGAGGTTTGGGATACCAAAGCCTGGTTAGATAAATTTCTCAGCATCCCAGGCAAAGATCTCCTCTGTGGTGGTTTGGATTCCGTTTGCTGAGGATGCTGCCAACTGGGCACTTCACCGCCTCTGGCTCTAGCTGTGAACTTTAACTCCATTACTAATCACTGTTTCTTAATGCCAGGATTTGACCCACGTTGATTATGATCTCTGCATTTGGCTTTGAGATACGTATGCATATTCCTTTTCTAAGTCAGTTTGTCCATCCTTATAATTCTCAAGAAAGATGTATTCTGAGACAATCTGATCATTTGGTTGAAAAAAGATGGGGAGAGGAAAGCAAAGAGAACTGGTAGCCTTCAGGAGCATTTCTGACTCCAGACGGTAACTTGGGAGTCTGGTCAGTTATCATTTTCCCTCTGTGAGCTTTCTTCCCCTGTACCTGACATTGTTTTGGACTTACCATAACAGCACTGTGGAGTACTGTTGTCAAAGAATATTAATTTATAGTCTAAAAAAGCTTGACCTTGGATCCCCCACTCCATGACTTATTATCTGAGTGATCTTGAACACATTCTATTATTTTTCTCTGCCTATTTCTTCATTTAAAACATAGAGATAAAATACTATCTTGGACAGATTCTTTTTGAAGATAAAATGTGTTAATGTATGTGAAGCACCTACTTGTGCTGCATTAAATAATCTGCCCTCAACACGTTATATTTCTGATAGTAGTTATTGAATGATATTTTGTTATTGCACTAAATAGTTATTGCCTAAGATCAGAAATGTTGGAAGGACAGCAAAATTTCAGGTGCAGGAATGATTCTGCTCCTCCCACCCGCTCAGCATGCACTTACAAAGTGTGGTATTTTTCTCACATGGATTTCCTATGGGGCTCCTCCAGGGTTCCATTTTATTTATTTTTTTTTGGTATAACTCAGGGCCCTGAGGAAAGGATACCAGGAGAAAAAAGCATTATGCTCCCGCAGAGAAGAAGCTCCAAATCTCTCTCATCCTATTAGGATACGTAAACCTGTTTCCTGATAGTGATACTCATACGCTTTCCTGTGATGTGCCCCATACATTCTATATGCCATTCCGATTTTATCGAGATAATTTAAAAAGAGTTGTATGTAATCCTCAAAGCACTATTCAGAGCGATGCTTTCTGTAAACAGTCAGTTGAATTACCATTTCTTTTACTTTGTCACTTCATTTTGGGTGGGCTACTTTTTCCTAGAGCAGTGTTTCTCAGTGTTGGCTGCACATTAAAATCACTAGAGGAGATTTTTAAATGCCATGCCCTGACTGCAGCTCCCTACTCCCCACCTCTGAGGCCACCCTGCATATACCACAATCTCTGCAGATGAGGTTCAAGCATTGGTACATTGTAAAGTCACCCCAGGAGATTCTAATATGGAGACAGGGTAAAGAAACACGGATCACTGTCCTTTGGGAATCAATTGTTTTTTGTTTCATTTTGTTTTGTTTTCCCGCTGGGCTAAAAGTGAACCTAACTGACCAGATCAGCCTCACTGGTCAGTTTCATGAATAATCTAAAGGTGATGATTGATGCTTTATTCGATCCTTAAGGGCATATGACAGGTGAAAAATAAGCATTTGAGATTTTTGTTTGTTTGTTTGTTTGTTTTGTTTTGAGACAGTCTCCCTCTGTTGCCCAGGCTGGAGTGCAGTGGTGCAATCTCAGCTCACTGCAACCTCTCCCTTCTGAGTTCAAGGGATTCTCACGCCTCAGCCTCCCAAGTAGCTGGAACTACAGGCACGTGTCACCACATCCGGCTGTTTTGCATTTTTAGTAGAGATGGGGTTTCGCCATGCTGACCAGACTGGTCTCAAACTCCTGACCTCAAGTAATCCATCTGCCTCGGCCTCCCAACATGCTGGGATTACAAATGTAAGCCACCACGCCGGGCCTAAGTATTTGTTGAGTGCCTATATACCATGCTGGACTCATTTCCATCTTCCAGATTTCTCAAAGCTGAAGTTTTCCCACTCAGATCTTTCATCTCCTAAGACTTAAGATTTGTTTCATTTCCATCTGATGAACCAATTCATGCTAAAATAAGAAGACAGAACTCCATATATTTTAATTGATATTTTCTGAGTATCACACCCATTTTTTCCTTGCCATTATAGAGTCTAATCATAAGAATTTCATAGAGGTGTATGAGTAAAACCAACCAAAGCAAATAGAGGTTATGGGATACAAGAAAGCTTGTAGTAATTAGCAACAAACTTCTTTGGTGTGGTGGGAACAGCATGGAATCTGAAAGTCAAGGTTCAAGTCTAGTCTTTCATTGTTATAGGCACTGTTCTGTGCTCTGGATACAGTGACTAAGACTCAAGGTTTCTGGTGTCATGAAAGTTGCCGAACAAAGAGGAAGTAAATAACAATCCTCTCCCTATCCCCACTCCCAACACACACAAACAAAACATTTCATGGAGCAATGTATGAAGCCATAAAGTAACTAATGAGACCCTGGTAGGGAGACTGGAGAGTGAGGTAGCAGGGAATGGAGAGCTACTGAGAGTTGTCTGGGAAGGACTATCTAAGGAAGCAAGGTTTGGCTGAAATCCAAATGATGATATGAACCCAAACATACAACTATCTGATGGCAGAGATTTCCAAGCAAAGGGAAGACTAGTGCAAAGACCTCAGGGCAAGAATAAGCTTGAGATGCTAAAGATACAGAAAAAAAGGCAACCACATCTGAAGGATATTGATGAAGTATGAATGATAAAGAATTTCAGCAATATCTTCCTCCAGATGCTAGATTCTCTACCTGATCTCATTTAAATGAGATATGCTAAATGTCACTGCATGAGGCCCAGACACAGAGAGGTTTACTCTGATCATCAACCTAAAGAACATTCAATGATGCACACACACACCCTCTTCCCTTCTAGTTGCTCTCTTCAACCAAGATGTAAGTTTCACATGAGCAGGTACATTGTGGATTCTTAGAGGCACAGGATAAGTGAAAAATAAATATTTTTTGAGTGAATAAATAGATGAATGAGAAAGGCAGAAATCAGATTACATACAGATTTTAGCTCATGGTAAGGAATTTGGAAGTCCTTAAGTTGTACTGAGCAAGGGAGTGCTGTGGTCTAAAACATAATTTTAAAAGGTCACTTTGGTTTCTGTGTAGGAATATGAACTCCAGGGAGGGACAGAAGCCAAGAGAGAGGTAAGAGTTTCCCACTGTAGTCTAGAAGAACCTAATGATAGTCCGGGCAGTAGCATAGCCGATCTGAAGATAAAATTTAATGGATTATTTAGACATTGAAGTTTGAAATGTCTAGTAGACTTGCAAAAGGAAAGGATGTGTAAATAGATGAAGGTTAGTGGAGACATCAGGGTTTGAAGTATCAATTCAGACTGAATTATCTTATGGATGATATTTTAAAATTATCTCACTAGTGAGATCATCTGGAGAGAAAGTGTGAAATACTAAAGAGGGTCTAAGACCAATGCCTGGAGAGCTTCATCATCTGGAGTTAGGGCAAAGACAGAAGAGCCAGCTAGCCAAACTAAGAAAAAAAAAAAAAAAAAGAAAACCATAAAAAAGCCTTTGGGATTGGAGAACAATCAGAAGATCTGATATCATAAGAACAAAGAATAAAAAAATAAAATAAAGAAGGGCACCAACAGTTGTGTTAAATATTTCTGGAGGAAGAAATGTGACAAGAATAAAGAACTGACCGATAGTTCTGGCAAGATATTGATCTTGGGTCCATAATAAGAGCCATGAAAGTAAAACAGCCTGAATAAAGTATACAGAAGAGAATGAAGAGGTCGGTTTGCAGTACAGACATGTGCTCTTTGCCACTTACTAGCTGAATAAGCTTGGGAAAGTTTTTGAGATTAGATTTCCTCTTTTCTGAACTGGGAGAAGCATATAGCAGGTGCTCTACTGACTCCACAGACTGAGGAAATTTTTGTAAGACAGAAATGTTCAAACCAGAACGACTCCATCTTGAATAGGGGCTTGGTGAAATGAAGCTGAGACCTACTAGGGTGCATTCCCAGGAGGCTAGGCATTCTTAGTCAACAAGATATTTACAGTTAAGGGAACAAGTTAATAATGTTTACTGAACAGACCTAGGACTTAACAGACTCAGGAAATATCAGATCCAGGAAATGTCCTGATGTCCTGATACCTTAAGAACAACCAGTCTGAGCAGCATGGTGAAACTTTGCTTCTACTAAAAATACAAAAATTAGCTGGGTGTAGTGGTCGACACCTTTAATCCTAGCTACTCAGGAGGCTGAGGCAGGAGAATCGCTTGAACCTGGGAGGCAGAGGTTGCAGTGAGCTGGGATTGCACCATTGCACTCCAGCCTGGGCAACAGAGCGAGACTTTGTCTCAAAATAAATAAATAAATAAACAAACAAATAAATAAATAAAAGCATGATTAAGAAAATTTCACTTTAAATATAATAATACAGATTCTTGCAGAAGGCAGTAGTTACACAAAGATGAACAATCCTTTGTCTCAAGCCCTTATAGTAGAGCACATCTCCCCATGACTTTTTGCTTTGTTATCTTATATATGAACAATCATTGTACCTAAGGTGGAAGTGTTCCTCCTCTTGCTTTTGAGAACACCCTTCTCTGTCTATGAAATAGCTTTTCTTTCATTCCTCTACTTTTTTTTTCTTCTTCTCCTTTTTTTTAATTTTTTTTGAGACGGAGTCTTGCTCTGTTGACAGGATGGAGTGCAGGGGTGCGATCTCGCCTCACTGCAACCTCCGTCTCTCAGATTCTAGAGGATTCTCCTGCCTCAGGCTCCCAAGTAGCTGGAATTACAGGTGCATGCCACCATGCCCAGCTAATTTTTGTATTTTTGGTAGAGATATGGGTTTCATCATGTTGGCCAGGATGGTCTTGATCTCCTGACCTTGTGATTCGCCCACCTCGGCCTCCCAAAGTGTTGGGATTACAGGTGTGAGCCACCGCACCCAACCATTCCTCTATTTTCTTAATAAACTTGCTTTCGCTTTGTTCTGTGGGCTCGCCCTGAATTCTTTCTTGTGAGAGATCCAAGAACCCTCTCTTGGTGTCTTGATGGGGATCCCTTTCCAATAATAAGATCACATGTGAAAGTTTATCTCCATAAGCTTGAATTGTATGAAAAATATCTACTGTAGCTATTATTATTATGATTTTGTGGAGGATCACAATGACCTGTTATTCAGAACACATAATAAATTGAGACAAACCAGAGTAAAACAGTTATTACATTTTATTTTGTTTTACAAAATCTCTTTTGTCACATTTTAATCTAATTAACCAAATGGTGTAGATATTGCTTTACATGTTTCTTCCTTTTTCCTTTCTTTCATTTTCTCCCTTTCTTTCTTCCTTCTTTTCTTTCTTTTTTCTCTTCTCTCTTTATTTCCTTTCATTCTCTTTCTTACTCTCTCTTTCCTTCTTTCTTTCCCTTCCTTCCTTCCTTCCTTCCTTCCTTCCTTCCTTCCTTCCTTCCT